>NW_008360170.1:234466-238615 GCF_000622305.1 Nannospalax galili
GTAAGTCCAACCCATACCCTGATCTGTTCCTTACGATTGGGCTAGAAGCCTTATTTTGATAAATCAAGACTTTAAAAATGACAAGTGTTTCAGAGTGTGCCAACACATCAGGCTCTTCTCTCGGCTCCATAATTCTGTATGCAGAGTAGACTAGACCTTCCAAACACACTTAGGCATCAAAAACATTATCAATAAAAAAGTGCCAAAAAATAGAGAAGTCTAAAATTGAGGGTTTTCATCCTCAGCTAGGCCTTTTCAGTCCTGGGAGTCCTAATCCCATGAAACTAGGAGAAGTCAATCTCGGTGAGAAGTGGTCAACATAGTGCTCAGGACAGCTGAGGAGTGGCTCCTGAGCAGACAAGCCTAGTAGTTAAATATTAAGGCAAGGAGTGAATTAGACAGCATGGGGTGTGCACACTTAAAAGCAGAGGGGAGGATTGGTCTTCATCACATGAGCAGAGCAGGGCCTCTGTTAATTGGATCTAACAGCTGATGCTTTTATTTCTGATGCAGGAAGTGCTGTGATAATGACCTTGAAGGTAGCATACTTAGGACACTGTGGAACAGATAACTGCCATTCAAGTCCCAGGGTAATTTCTAGTGTCTTCTCCCATCTTGGGTGGTAGAGAGATTGTTTTAGACCTTTTTTGTTTGAAAGGGCAAGAGGTGGACTGCCTGTCCATTATACATCTATGTCTTCCCCCTTCAGAATGGTTTTTCCAGCTGTAATCCCAGTTATTCAGGAGGCTAAGGCAGAAAGATCACAAGTTCAAGACTTGCCTGGGCTACAGAGGCCAGCTTGAGCAACTTAGTAGAAGTCTGTCTCAAAATAAAGAGTAAAAAGAGGATTGGGGACATAACTCAGAAGTAGATAATTTACCTAGCATGCTGGAGGCCCTAGGTTTGATATCCAGTACCTTAAGAAACAAAAATGGACTGAACTTCCCAAGGTGGCTTGCCTTCCCACGGGAGTCAAGGGCCTAGAGCTTGGAGCCAGCCTCATGTTTACCGGAGGCAGCTTGTTCACGTGGACTTTTCTATTCCAAGCTGCTTGGGACTCAGAGTACGTATCCCATACAGATAAACGCTGTGGAGCTGGGATTGGGCCTGGAGGGAAAGCACTTGGCTAGCTAAATGTCCCGTGGAAGAGGAGAACCCAAATATTGCAGATGCTGGCCACAACCAGGTGAGCCTGGTCTGACTGCACACAGCATTAACTGTCTTCCCTTTTGCTCTAAGACAGCTTCTTTCCACCTCTATCTGGTCTTGGGAATAACAGACACAGAGGTTGGGCTTTAACTTGAAGACTGCCAGCCAGGCCACTTCCAGGACTCTGAAAGAGCTCTGCCTAGAGTTTTACAACAGTCTAATAATAAGCCCATTCACACACCCTGAACCTACCACCATGTTGCCAAGAGGAAACACTTGGATTTGATCTTCTCATTCACAGGGAGGTGAAGAGTTGGGGCCATCTATGTCCACCAGTGTTTCTTCAGTACACACCCAAGGGGCATGTGCTGTGGGTCAGGTCCTCACTAGGGGAAGATATAGAGATGGCCCCTACGCCTCTGAGGTCTCAGACCAGGGCAGAATTCAAGACGAGTTGCTGACACCTCCCATGAGGTGAGGAGAGAGGAGCTCAGGGCTGCTCTGGCTATCTTATGGGGATGCTGTCTCAAGTCTAAAGGGAGAGATGTTTCTACCTTCGTGGCCAGCAGCCCAAGAGACAGCACCAGGATCCTACATCATGAGAAACTACAGACAGGAATCAGGAACTGAGATCCATCTTGGGAACTCTCCAAATCAGCACCTGGACAAAGCATACCCTTCCCAGATAAAACCAAACCTAGAACGGGGAAAAGTCAGAACAATCCTTTGACTAGGGGGTTGAGCAAGAGACAGAGGTCATTCAGTCCTCAATATCAGCATCACATACCTGGGACCCCTTCTGTACTCTGTGTGTGTGTGTGTGTGTGTGTGTGTGTGTCTGTGTGTCTGTGTGTCTGTGTGTCTGTGTGTCTGTGTGTCTCTGTGTGTATTTACTATCAGATGGATTCCCAAGAGGTGGGCAGACCAGCAGTCACACTCCACCCCATCCCATCCCCTGCACTCAGGGCAAAGCCCCTCAACTGTGGCCACAGGCCCACACCATTGTGAAAGCCATAGCTTGTTGGTGCCCAGGATTTGTGCTCCCTTTCTTCCACAGAATAGTTAGCTGACCACCTGGCTACTCCAAATATAGTTGAAAAGCCATACTGGCTTTGGTTTCTTTTAAGTTTCCCCTGCCCTGGACTATGCCCCTTTAATCCCAGGAGACCACCCTCACTCTCTAGGACTAACTGCTCTTTTTTGCTTCTGTAAACTGCTTGATTGCTTGGTTAAAAAGACAAACTATATTGACCCCATTCTGACTGTTTCAGGCAAACCTGAACATGCACAGTCATGTTGTAATCTCCACCTGCCACCCCCCACCCCAGGAGGCTATAGGTGAAGCAAGCCCAGACATATAGCAGCCTTATAAGGTAAAACAGAGACTTCTGGCTCTACAGATAACAGTCAGCACATTCCACAGCTCTGAGAGTAGCACCCACCAATGAGAAGCCCCCAGGACTGCATCCCTTGTAACCAATCAATTCAAAAGTGTGTTGGTGTGCGCGGGCTCCTCAAACCAAAGTGTAACTCTGTTATTCCCTCTTCCCCTTGTCTAAAACCTATAAAAAGCTCCCTCCCCCTGCAAATGGGGCTCTCAGCACGGATCCATTGCATTGGTGAGGTCTGAGAGCCTGAGCTTAAGCCTGAATAAAGACTGCTTGTTCTTGCATGTCCTCTGGATTCCGTGGCTATTCTTGGGGGTCTGTTCTCTGGGCACACATTTGGGGGCTCATCTGGGATCCCCAAGACCCCCTATGGGACCCCAGAGCGATGAGTCTTCCTCATCTGATCGGTGAACGTCTCTTTGTGCACTTCTGGTTTTTGGGCCCAGTTTTCAGATTGCCTGTTGGAGGTCTAGGCGGACCCAGGCTGTGGGATTCGGGAGACGTCCCGGACCCACCTGGTCGGGATTGGATCCCCTGGTAGACTTGGAAGGACGAAGTGGGTTTCACCTGCTGGGAGGCAAGAGGCCATCATCCTATTTTCAGTTTAAGGAGCCAAATAAGCGTGTGTTGTTTTTCTGTGTGTTTGTGCTTTTTGTTGTGTTTGTAACTCTTACTGCATTAGAAGAGATGGAACAGAAGCAGGTAACTCCTCTTAGCCTTTTGCAGGATCATTTCTTGGAGTTCAAAGCCCAGGCTGATAGCCTGGGGTTAAGAGTAAAGAAAGGGAAGCTCTTAATGTTTTGCAGGAATGAATGGCCGACCTCTGGGGCCAGTTGGTCTGAAGAGGGGACATTTGACCTGCCCACCATCTACAGAGTAAAGGATATAATTTATGGCCATCCAGGCCACCCTGATCAGGTCCCTTACATCACGACTTGGCAGGTTATGGTGGAGGAGCCTCTGAAATGGTTAAAGCCATTCCTTCCTCCTCCCCCCACTGGCCCAAAGCCGACTGTCCTCACCCTGCATGAGGATGAGTGGCAGAGAAATGAAACCATACCCTCTGCCCCTCTCTACCCTATCTTGCAAGGAGGCACAGGGGAAGAACTTCTGCTTGAGCCACCCCCCTATCATCCTGTCCCACAAGCAGAGCCTCAGGACACCCCAGGAGAGGCAGAGGTAGCCCCATCCCAGGAGGCAGAAGAACACCCTCCCCAGACGTGGAGGAGGGTCCAAAGGGGGCAGCCATGGCTGGTGGCAGACTCTACTGTCCTCCCCCTCTGGGCTGTGGGGCTGCTCACTGAAGCAGGGGACCAACAGATGCAGTATTGGCCATTTGCAACTAGCGACCTCTACAATTGGAAGCTGCAGACAGCTAAATTCTCTGAAAAGCCCCAAGGTCTAATTGATTTCCTAGAATCTGTTTTGTTTACCCACCGGCCCACTTGGGATGATATTCAGAAGCTTTTGCTGGTCCTGTTCACCACTGAAGAAAGAGACTGGGTCCTGGTTGAAGGCCACAAGCTGGTCCCTGGGGTGGATGGGAATCCCACCACCAATCAGGCCCTGATAGATGAAGCCTTTCCCCTGGTTAGGCCGAATTGGGACTTCA
>NW_008360170.1:238646-247988 GCF_000622305.1 Nannospalax galili
TTGCTGCAAGGCATCCCACCAATTTGGCCAAGATTAGTGATGTGCAGCAAGGGAGGGCAGAATCACCCGCAGCATGCCTAGAAAGGATCCTTGAGAGGTTCTGTACCTATACTCCAATGGACCCGGAAGCACCCGAGAATAAGAATGCAGTGATCCTGGCATTTGTGAACCAGTCTGCACCCAATATTAGGTGCAAATTTCAGAAATTGGACAGACTGGCAGATAAAACTTGTAGAATCATTGAGAGAGTCCTGAGGACAAGCAGGCCCGGGTCACCGCCATTGCCAGTGCCAAGCAAACCCACGACTTTGCCAAGATCCTCCTGGCCACATCGACCAGGTCCCTAGATGAAAGAGAACGCCAGCTACACTGGCTATCTGCTGAACAAGGTAGGAGATACCCAGAAGGGCGACCAAGATTGTTAAAAAAAAAACCAATGTGCCTATCATAAGAAAATGGGCCATTGGAAGAAGGAATGTCCAGAAAGACCAGCCAGGCAGGAGCAGGTCCGTGAAGGAACACAAGTCCTGGAGCTTGGGGAATGGAGTGAATAGGGAGGATGGGTAACTCTCAGAGTGGAGGGGACACCTGTGAGATTCCATATAGACACAGGTGCTCAACATTCAGTGTTAACAGAGACCTTAGGAAAATTGTCAAACAAAAGGTCTTGGGTACAGGTAGCGACTGGCATGAACAAATATTCATGGATCACCCGAAGGAAAGTGGACTTAGGTATGGGCCGGGTGTCCCACTCCTTCCTAGTTATACCCGATTGCCCTTACACACTCTTAGGTAGGGACTTGCTTACTAAAATTGGAGCCCACATCCATTTTTCACCTAATGGGGTTCATTTAATAGATAAAGGAGGCCACCCCATTCAGGTACTGACCTTGCAACTGGAAGACGAGTATCGACTGCACCAAAAACTGGACCCACAGCCAATGGAGGAGATTTCTGTTTGGCTACAGGAATTTCCTCTGGCCATGGCCGAGACTGGAGGGGTGGGGCTGGCAGTCCACCGGCCACCTATCTGGGTGGAGCTGAGACCGGGAGCCCTTCCGGCTCGGGTGAAGCAGTATCCCATGTCCCATGAAGCCAGATTAGGGGTTACCCCACACATCCGGAGGCTAAGGGACCAGGGCATCCTAGTACCCTGCAGGTCTGCATGGAATACACCTCTCCTCCCGGTAAAGAAGCCAAACTCAAACAATTACTGGCTAGTACAGGATCTGAAAGAAGTAAATAAATGGGTCATGGATATCCATCCCATGGTGCCTAATCCCTACACCCTCCTGAGCTCCTTGCCACCCTCCAGGAGCTGGTATACTGTACTAGATTTAAAAGACGCCTTCTTTAGCCTGCCCTTAGCCAAGGACAGTCAGCCATTCTTTGCCTTTGAATGGCAAGATCCGGAGGTTGGTTTCAACAGACAACTGACCTGGACTCGCCTGCCTCAGGGATTCAAGAACTCGCCTACTCTCTTCGATGAGGCACTTCATGAAGATCTGGGTGAGTACAGGATGGAACACCCCCAGCTCATCCTATTGCAGTATGTGGATGACATCCTAATAGCTGCTGCTGATGCTCTACTATGTCAGCAAGGCACTAGGGATCTGTTGGTGACTCTGGGCAGGCTGGGATATCGGGCATCTGCTAAAAAGGCACAAATATGCCATCAAGAAGTGATCTACCTAGGGTACATTTTAAAGGAAGGACAAAGATGGCTCACAGATGCCAGGAAAGAAACGGTGCTGAAGATTCCAGTCCCCAACTCTCGAAGAGCAGTGAGGGAGTTCCTGGGATCGGCATGGTTTTGCTGCCTCTGGATCCCGGGTTTTGCTGAATTGGCTAAGCCTCTTTATGAGGCTACCAAAGAAAATGAGACTTTTGCTTGGACGGGGGAAAGAGAAAGGGCCTTTAATGAAATCAAGCAAGCCTTCCTGATGGCCCCAGCTTTGGGGCTCCCCGATGTCACCAAGCCTTTCCACCTCTACATAGATGAAAAGAAAGGAGTAGCCAAAGGAGTCCTGACTCAAACGTTAGGACCCTGGAATAGACTAGTGGCATACTTGTCTAAGAAACTTGATCCAGTAGCTGCAGGATGGTCACTGTGTCTGCGGATTATAGCTGCTTCTGCCCTTCTAGTCAAGGATACGGATAAATTGACATTAGGGCAAGAACTGCACATCACCACTCCTCATGCTATTGAGGGAATTCTTAAGCAGCCACTGGACCGCTGGTTGAGCAACGCCCAAATAACCCATTATCAGAGCCTACTTCTTAACCTTCCGAGAATTCGGTTCCTCCCAAGCATTGCCCTTAACCCAGCCACCCTGCTGCCCGACCCTGACTTGGACACGCCCCTGCACGGTTGTGGGGGGATCCTGAGCCAGGTACATGGGCTCAGAAACGACCTGACCGATCAGCCACTCTCTGATGCAGAAGCTACTTGGTTCACCAACGGTAGCAGTTTCATGAAGGATGGGCAGAGGTATGCAGGAGCAGCAGTGGTAACTGAGACTGAGACTGTTTGGGTGGTGGCTTTGCCTGTGGGAACCTTGGCTCAGAGGGCCAAACTGATAGCTCTGACTGAGGCTCTTAGGCTTGGAAAGAACAGACAATTGAATGTGTACACAGACAGCTGATATGGCTTTGCTATGGCACATGTGCATGGAGCCATCTACCAGGAAAGGGGGCTGCTCACAAAGGAGGGAGAAGCTATTAAAAATAAACAAGAAATTCTTGGCTTGTTGGCAGCTCTATTGCTGCCTAAGACGTTGGCTATTATCCACTGCCCAGGGCACCAGAAAGCCAACACGCCCATAGCTCGGGGAAATCAGAGAGCAGACTGGGTTGCCAAAGAAGTAGCCTTGGAGGCCTTCCAGATTTTGCCAATCCAACTGCCAGATCCTGGCCCCCTTGTCCTACCTGATCAGCCTCACTATTCCCAAGAGGATATGAAATTGATACACAAACTTCCCATGACCAAAAGATCGAGGCTTGGTGGCATACAGGAGACTGTAGAATTATTCTGCAAAACGACTTGGCCAAAGACCTCACGCACATCCACCGAACCACTCACCTGGGTACAAGGAAAACAGCTGAACTCTTAAGAAATGCTCACTTAAAAGTCTTGAATCTCCGCCCACTGGTTAATGCAGTCGCCTCTGCATGCCTTAGCTGCAAGCTGACCAATGCAGAGAACCATCCTAAGGAGCAAGGGGCTCAAAAGAGGGTCTCTAGGCCAGGGGCCCACTGGGAAATGGACTTTACAGAAGTTAAGCCAGGCAAGTATGGATCAGGATGGGCTGAAGCCTTCCCCACCAAACATGAAACCGCTCAGGTGGTGATCAAGAAATTGTTGGAGGACATCTTACCCAGGTATGATGTCCCAGCCCTTCTGAGCTCCAACAATGGGCCAGCCTGCATCACAGGTAACCCAGGAACTAGCTAGGATATTGGAGGCTAGATGGAAATTACATTGTGCATATAGGCCTCAGAGCTTGGGACAGGTAGAAAGAATTAACAGGAATCTAAAGGAGACCCTTACTAAATTAACCATGGAGACTGGCGGGGACTGGGGGGGTCTCCTTCCCTTCGCCCTGTATAGGGTGAGGAACTCACCCTATCTGCTAGGACTAACCCCATATGAAATCATATTTGGAAGAGCCCCCCATCCTCCCCAGTCTAAGGCCTGAACTAATTGCTGAGTTTGATAACCAACAGTTGCTTTATTCTCTAGAGGCGGTGGCTCGGGCGCATAGGGACATATGGCCCTGGCTGAAAGCTATCTATGAGACTGCCCCCCCTCCAACCCCACATAACTACCAGCCTGGTGATTGGATCTATGTCCGCAGACACCGCCCGAGAGACCTTGGAACCTTGTTGGAAAGGACTGTACGTAGTGCTCCTGACAACCCCAACAGCGGTGAAAGTAGACAGAGTTGCCATCTGGGTTCATCACACTCACGTCTCGAAGGCCGATCCACACCCCGACGACCCGGAGGACGCTACAGTGTCAGGACTCAAGGCATGGAAAGTCCACCGAGAGGCAGACAACCCACTCAGGTTAAAACTGACAGTCAAATCTTGAGTCTCTTCTTCTCGCCCTTTCTCTTCCTCTCCTTCCTCCCCTTCCCAGTAACAGGAAACCCGCACCAACCCCACCTCTTAAAATGGGAGGTCATTGACACAGCTAATTCAGAAATCCTGAAATCCACCATCAAAGAGGCCTCTCTGAACACCTGGTATTCTGACTTGACCTTCGACCTGGTGACTCTACTCAGACTGACATGGAATAATGTGTACATCCAGCAGCACCACTTCTATGTCTGTCCTGGCAGGAACCGAGACCGGAACATGAGAGTCACCTGTGGAAGGTGTGTGTCGACAGGGCACATCTGGTGGTCAGGCCCCAATCAAGGTGACTACATAACCCTTAGTCATGTACCGGGAAAAAGTCCACCCTGCCAACAGCATAAACAAGCAGATGGGACAGTTGAGGGCCATTGCAACACAGTAAAACTCAGTTTCACTCAGGAGAGCAAAAACGCCTCTATTTCCTGGAAAACAGGATTGCAAAGGGGGATTCGCTTACACAGTAAAACCCGGATAGGATGGGTAGACCCAGGGGTGGTGTTCACAGTCCGGTTGACGTCCTCCCCAGTAAATTCCCCTAGACAAGTTGGGCCAAACCAGGTATTGGCACCACCGCCCCAAGTGCCAAAGGATAGGATGGCCCACGAGCCGCCACCTCCAACTCAGCATTCGGAGGTGGCTAATAACAAAACTATCAAAGCCCCAGTGACCCTAGAACAGCATAACAATCTGGCAACAGTACCTAAGGGTCCCCTTGAGATCATAAAGGCTTCCTTCTCAGTCCTGAATGCCTCGAATCCCCAGGCAACTGAATCCTTGGCTATGCTTAAATGCCAGGCCACCCTTCTACGAGGGCATAGCGACCATGTGGAATTCATCAGGCTTTTCCAACTATTCAGATTGTAGATGGACCCCAGCTAAGAACCTCTCTATACAATCAGTTTCAGGGAATGGGTTATGCATAGGACAAATACCCGAAACCCACAGCCATCTATGTAATGCCACCTTCAGGCCCAAAGATCACATGGGGTATTTGCACCCCCCACAGATAATACCTGGTGGGCATGTTCTACTGGCCTCACCCCCTGTGTCCATCTGCAGGTTTTAAACCAAACTAAGGGATTCTGTGTTCTGGTTCAACTGCTCCCCCAGATTTCTTATCACCCTGATGATGAGATGATGGCCCTCATGGAGCCCCTAACAGCAGGGCTAATTAGGCCAAAAAGGGAAATTGCTATGGAGATTCTGATTTCCTCACTCCTGACGATTGGAATAGATGGGGCCATCGGGATGGGTGCAAGCACCCTAGTCATCCAGGACCAAAACTACAACAGCCTTCGTATGGCCATAGATGCAGATTTACAGGAATTAGAAAAATCTGTTTCTCACTTACAAGAGTCCCTCTTCTCCCTTGCAGAAGTAGTACTTCAAAACCGGAGAGGATTAGACTTGCTCTTCCTACAACAGGGAGGCCTATGTGCTGCCTTAGGGGAAGAATGTTGCTTTTATGTTGATCACTCTTGGAGTGGTTAAAGAATCTATGGCCCTACTAAAAAACTGTCTACAAGATAGAAAACTAGAAAGAGAAAAAACTCAGTCCTGGTATGAATCACTTTTCAATGGGTCCCCCTGGTCGACCACCTTACCCTCAGCCATGGCTGGTCCACTAATAATACTTTTACTCTTGCTTACTTGCGGCCCTTGTATCCTAAACGCCCTGCTCAAGTTTATTCGAGAAAAATTGCAAACTATCCAACTGATGGCTTTACATACTCAATATTCCCAACTAAACCAAAGACCTGACACACATGCAGATTGCGTTGTCTAACTGCTTTTCTCTGCTTCTGTACCATTGCTGGCTTGCTATAGGTTTAAGATTTAACCCATGCTATAACTCAAGGGGGGAATGAAAAGCCATACTGGCTTTGGTTTCTTTTAAGTTTCCCCTGCCCTGGACTATGCCCCCTTAATCCCAGGAGACCACCCTTACTCTCTAGGACTAACTGCTCTTTTTTGCTCCTGTAAACTGCTTGATTTCTTGGTTAAAAAGACAAACTATATTGACCCCATTCTGACTGTTTCAGGCAAACCTGAACATGCCCAGGCATGTTGTAATCTCCACCTGCCACCCCCCACCCCAGGAGGCTATAGCTGAAGCAAGCCCAGACATATAGCAGCCTTATAAGGTAAAACAGAGACTTCTGGCTCTACAGATAACAGTCAGCACATTCCACAGCTCTGAGAGTAGCACCCACCAATGAGAAGCCCCCAGGACTGCATCCCTTGTAACCAATCAATTCAAAAGTGTGTTGGTGCGCGCGGGCTCCTCAAACCAAAGTGTAACTCTATTATTCCCTCTTCCCCTTGTCTAAAACCTATAATAAGCTCCCTCCCCCTGCAAATGGGGCTCTCAGCACGGATCCATTGCATTGGTGAGGTCTGAGAGCCTGAGCTTAAGCCGGAATAAAGACTTTGTTCTTGCATGCCCTCTGGATTCCGTGGTTATTCTTGGGGATCTGTTCTCTGGGCACAACATTGTCTAGGTTGCCCAGAATTTCTTATGTCACTAAGATCTAGTTACTATGAGAGTACAACTTCAGAGACATTTTCTTTCATAATTTAAAATATTTTTAATACTTTATTTTTATTCTGTGGAAAGAAATAATCTTGTATTTTGCTTAAGCTATTTGTTGCTTAGGATTTCTCTGGTAGTTATAGTTAAATTTAATTATAAATAACATTTTCCCAGGAACAAATCTTACCTTATCCAAGGAACATGTCTGGAGCACCCTGGCTAGAACCAACCTTGTCATCCCCTGCACCACCACAACCCAATTAGGAAGTTTGTGCTTACAAATTGCCTCATAGACATCCTTGTGTTCACTTTTCAGTTTCTGCAGAAAAATTCTCTTGGTATAAACTCCCAGGAGATGAAACAAGGATTTGGAGGGTGGCCGGCTGCATTTGAACTATACATGCTCAGATAAACTCCTGCATGGGTACCTGTGTTCCTCAAGGGGTCCTGGTTCCTCCAAGACAGAGAATTAGTTGTGGAGAGTTAGCAGGGGGGGGGCCTTGTGGCACCATCTTGGGATAGAAGCCCGGAACCGCCAAGAACACAAGGAGGTGGGCGTGGGGAACTCGCAGCAGCCGGGCATACTCAAGGACAGAATGGCCTGACACTTATGGACCTGGGGTAAGACTGCTGGCCCCTGAGGTGTGGGCAAAAGCTAGCAGTGACTATGGGTGTGCGACACGTACAAAGCCTTGTATAAGCACTGGGATGTTACTACATACCTAATCACTAGGTCCCTGAAATAAAAAGCCCTGGCTTGTGGCACCTGTCAGTTTCTGCAGTGTAAACATTCCCACAATTTCGAATTACCAATCTGATATCGTCAACGTGGAGCTGGGAAAAGATGCCGGGTAGTCTCTTGTACTTTCGTATAGTGCTCCCACAGAGGTCGGCAAGCATAGTAACAGCGTAACAACCTCGACTCCACTTGGCTTGAACTATACACACACCCTTTTCCCAGAAAAGCACTTAGTCACCTGGGGCCCCCACCTGCATCGAGCTACATGTATACCCCTCTCCTTTGTGGCCTGTAACATATTTGAGAACTATGGTCAGTGAGTCAACTCAATCTAGATTGGTTTGGGGTGCCTATTAAGCAAAGCAAATTATGCCCTCAAGACGAACTTTTAGGCAAAAACCTTATTTACCATCTTATGCTCAAGCATAACTGGGCATACATATGATTAAAATCAAATGTATCATGGGAAAGAATACGCACAGTAAACAAAGGCTACATAACCTAAGGCTGTCAAAGCAGGAAACCACTAATGCTTTGTCCCATATCGACCAACTCCTCCTCTTCCTGGGTCCATAAAAGAAATCGCTGAGTGGTAACCTGGTGCTCTTGCATCACATGTGGCCTATACTTTCGTTTTGCTGTTTACTATTTGTGTGCATTTCTTCAATTCTTTGAACAAGACACCAAGAAGCTGAAAACTGTGTCCAGAGACAGTGACACCCCAGAAATACAAATAACCTCAGGAGCTTAGATGAGAGCAAACTGCAGAAAAATAACTAAAACTAGGTGAGTTTCAAATGTTATTTTTGCTTTAAACATAATTTCTGGAAACTAGAGAAGCAATTCAGTGGTAGACTATTTACGTGGCATGAATGAGCCCCTGGATTCAACCGCCCAGCACCTACATGCAAAGAAAGTAATGATACTTTATTCAGTTGACGGTTTATCTAATTTAATTTTATTAATGGTTGTATTTAATAACAGGATCACAAAATCCCTGAGAACACACATTGGCTCTCCCAATTGGCTCCAGCACACAGAGCAGCTGGTACATGAGTCAGAAAGCTCTTCTCCATTGGGGACAGAGTTTGAAAGGCCACCACAAGCAATATAATGACAGTCACCCACTGTAAATCCACACTGGGGGAAAAGATCAATCTAATCCCCAGAATAATTTCAAGCCTCATAATTTTCCAGGGTCCACAGTCCTCAGGTGAGCACTCGTTCCTGTTTGAACCACCATCCTTCTCTTGGCTCCTCTGACCGTCTCACTCTTGTTTCCCCTTGTTAACGGAAGAAGATTGACATAGAGCTCAACAGAAATAGCGTTTATTTAGGAAACAAAGAATTGCAGCTTGGGTACATTGAATCAAGGCAGCCCAGAATAGTGGCCCATACTGCAAATGCAGAAGAGGATTTTTTAATTTTATTTTTTAGTGAGGATTTACAAAGCAGATGTTTATGTAAGCAGTTCATTGGCTGTGCAGAAATCCTAAACTGCACACCCATCTGATGGTGAGTTCATGAGGGCATTCCAACTGTTAAGGTCTAGGGACACAGACTTAGTTGCTTATCCGGGTCTACCGATTTTGGGGTTGAACCTTTAGTAGGTGTGAACTTTGTCCTCTTGCAACTTCCCAACTCCACTTGGAAAGTCTTTGCCAGAATTGCTCCATTTCCTCTCACACCTCCCTTCACAGCCTACTTTGCTAACACATCCTCTTTCTTAGGTCAGGGTCTAAGTTTTGGAGAGTTCTGAGTTAGGTCCTAGGTCCACTTAACACCATTTGCACTTCCTTTCGACGAATTTCACCCAGTCCTGACACTTTCAATATTAGTGACTTCATTTTTGCCTAAACATTGCACACATGTGTTTTTTTTTCCCAAGTCAAATAGAGCTAAGCAAGAAAAGCTTACTTAAAAAAAAAAA
>NW_008360170.1:248174-252682 GCF_000622305.1 Nannospalax galili
AATTAGTTTATTTGTTTATCCCTATAGTCCCAGCCAGCCTGGAAATTGATATGTAGACCAGGCTGCCCTCAGTCTCACAGAGATTGGTCTGCCTCTGCTTCCTGAGTACTGGGATCACCTCATTTCAATCTTTAAAATATTTTATTTATTATTTTTATTTTATGTGTAGGAGTGTATTACCTGCATGTATGCAAGTGCATGCAGAGGTCAGAAGAGGGCATCAGATTCTCTGGAACTGGAGTTACAGATAGTTACTAGCTGCCATATGGGTGCTGGGAACCAAACTCAGGTCCTCTGCAAGAGCAGCCAGTACTCTTACCTGTTAAGCCATCTTTCCAGCCCCTCATTTCAATTTTTAAAAGCATCTTTATATATATTGATTTATTGATTTATTTATGTGCATGCTTGTGGAGGTTAGAGACCAACTTTCAGAAGGGTCCCAGGGATTGAATTTAGGTCATTAGGTTTGGCAGTAAGTTCCTTTACCTGCTGAGCCATCTTACCAGGCCTGCATTTCAATTTTTTAAAAAGTCTATAGTTGTATTTTGTTGATAGGATTATGTTAATATTTTTTTCACTGATAAGCCAAGTGAATGTATTTTCTTTGAAAAAAAATTTTCCTAGAATTAATAATTTCATTAGTTTTTTTTTCTTTTTTTGTTATTCAGCTAGATCAGCCTGTATCCCTAAGGCCTGTCACTGTAATGTTTTGCATGGTCAAATTTGTCCCTAACTTTATTATAAGTTCAATTTTCCTCCAGAGACAACCCCCCCGCCCCACCGGCACCCTGGTACTACAATGCCTGCTTCCTTCTGTAATTTTTCCTCCAGAAATTTCCTGAGATAGTTCATGGGAAGCCAATATTCTGGTATTTTTGTCTCTGAAAATGCCTTTTTGTCTATCTTTGCACTTGAATGGATGCTTTCAAGATTTTCTTTCTGACAGTTTTACATTTCATGTTGATTGAATTGATGAAGTAAGTCATTGAACCGGCAGTTATGTGCTCCAGTTCTAAGAATTTTTCTTCTATTATTTCCGTGGTAATATCTTCCCTATTTCCTCTTGTTTCTCTTTTTAGAACTCGCATTGGGCAGATTATTGAATCTTCTAATTAAAAAAATTAAGTGTATGAGTGTTTTACCTGCATGTATGTAAGTGTACCCATGTAATGCAATGCCTATGGAGGCCAGAAGAGGACGTCAGATCACCTAAAACTAGAGTTATGGGCAGTTGTGAGCTTCCATATGGGCTCTGGGAATTGAACCCAGCTCTGCTGGAGGAGCAGCCAGTGCTCTTCTCTGCTGACTCATCTCTCCAGCTGACTGCTCTGTATTTATAGATCCCATTTGTCTTTCATGGATGTAATGCCTTCTAGTCTTTTTGAGGATGTAGTTTACATGGACATTTTCTTTTCTTTCGTGTATTGTACCTGAGTGCCTTTTTCTCTGTTTGCTTGGGTCTTGTATATTTGATGAATCTTGGCTCTACCCTTACGGCTAAAAGCTAACAGGAAACTGTACTGGTGGAGTCAGGAGATAGGTGTCCTTCCTTGTAGGATATTCAGAGGGGTCACACGATATTTCTATTTAGACCCTCAAATGTCAACAGTTATATGCCTTTTCAGGGCAGTTAAGTTTCTTTCTTAAAAAATTTTATTTATTATTTTTATTTTATGTGCATGAGTGTACTGGCTGCATGTATATGAGTGCACCCATGTTGTGCAATGCCGCGGAGTTCAGAAGAGGGTGTCAGATTCCCCTGGAACTGGAGTTATGGACGTTGTTAGCCGCCATGTGGGTGCTAGGATTCGAACCCGGGTCCTCTGTAAGAATAATCAGTGCTCTTAACCACTGAGCAATCTCTCCAGACCCAGGCAGTTCAGTTTCTACAAAAAATATAAAGTTCTCCCTCAAAATACCTGCCAGGGAGGGTGGAACAGGCCCTGGTCCTCAGTGTCCACATGCCCCAAACCTGTGGCCTCTCTGCTGTTCTCCTGTTCTTCGACCTTCCAGGTTTATTTTATCCAGAGAATGAAGTCCTGGTCCCCTGCATGACTGAGGAGGGGTTGCTTATCAGTGGGAAGCTGGGTGGAGACCATTTCTTATATACAGTTTCCATCCCTCTCCCATTTCCAGTCCCCATGGTCCTAGCCTCCCTCTTTCCCTTCTTTTTTTAAAAAAGTATTTATTATTTTCATTTTATGTGTATGAGTGTATTGCCTGCAGGTATGTAAGTATACCCATGTCGTGCAATGCCTGAGGAGGTCAGAAGAGGGCATCAGATCCTCTGGAACTGGACAGTTGTTAGCCTCCATATGGGTGGTGAGAATTGAACCTGGGTCCTCTGCAAGAGCAGTCAGTGCTCTTAACCGCTGAGCCATCTCTCCAGGCCCCTCCCCTTCCCTCCTTACCTGGTGCCTCCCATTCCTATTCCTTCCAGGGCTTCCTCCTGGTAACTCAGCTCCCGTCTGTCTGCACTTCTGCCTCTTAGGCACATAGATAGGGGGTTGTTCTCTCTGCTAAATCATTCATCACTCCCCTACCCCCCCATCTTTATGTAGCATGGTTTGGGGCCATAGACATCTTTCATTTCATTAGACTTGGAGTTTTTTTCAGGTCTTTGTTCTCTTTTGTTTGGGGGTGATTTCCAAGAGGTGCAGGGGAGGCAGTGTGCCCTCACCTGACTCTTTTGAAACCAGTTGACTCCCGGAATCACAACCTACAACTGACCTGTCTTCTGAACCCTCTCTAGAACTGACAGCCTCTTGGGGGTCTTGTTTAATAGGCACCTGTAGTCTGCTGTCTATAATTCCAGCATTTCAGAGACTCCGTCGTCAGGAGGATCACATGAGATCCCGTTTTCAACAGACAAATCAAAACAGGATACTAAATTTCTTCCCCTCCCCTCAACATTGATTGCTTTTCTTCAAGTCTTTTCTGTTTTGATAAAGTCATCATCCAAATTACTCTAGCCAAAAAGAGACAGCTGATATCATAATACCTGAAAGCAAATCCTGAATCCATCACTATCAGAGTCCAGCCTTGGAAGACAAAAGAAAAATGAGGAGGAACCTAATAGAGGGATGCTTTTGAAAGCACTTGTCAAGAAATTCCAATGGATTCTAATATGAACATTTGAAATTTGCCCTGTTCTGACTTTTTCCTAGTTCCCTGTCCAGAACTTGTAATGCTAATTACTCTTGCCTTTATTTCTCCTTCACATCTCCTTTTCACCAGTCAAGGACTTTCTTTTCCCCCTAGAGATAAGAGTTACACAACTTGAGAGTCTTTTAGATAGACCCACTGAAGGGGTACACCAATTGCCTTACCCCGTGTCCCTGTTCAGCATGGAAGAAGCCAGAGCAGTCTGTGTCCCTGTTCCCTATTGGCAATTTGAGTAACCCCTTCAGAAGACGGCGTGATAAGAATAGGTGGTAGGAACTGGCTAGGCAGTTAGGGTAAAAAGAAAAGAAATGTAGCCAGTTTCTTGGCTAAAAGTCAAAATGTCCTTGGGCCTGTTAGCAACATACTCTGTTCCAAAGGCCAAAAATGTCAAAATTATTTTGGAGCTTGTATCTAATCCTTAAAAGATTTTAGGGTTACCTCTTCAGAGGGGGGAATATTAGAGTACCCAAAAGCACCCATAAAAATAAAAAAATGAAAGAAGAAAAAAAAAGAAAAGAAAAAGAAAAAAGGGATGGAGAGATATGGGAGGTGTTGGAGGGGAGGGAGTGGGCGTGGATTTGATCAACACCTTATATGCATCTATGAAATCCTCAATAAAGTTTTTGTAAAGTTAAAAAAAAAAAGAGACAGCTGGAACAAGCGTCCTCTTCTGTCCAACCCACACCTGCCTACAGTTCTGATCCTCAGCAAGTCCTGGATGCGCCCCTCCAAAATAAACCCTGCTTTTTCTCCTCTCATCCTCCTCCGTCTGCTACCACCCCAAACCACCAACACCCAAGCCTAAGCTGTTTTATCCCACTAACCAGGCTTCCTGATGACACACTTGCCCTCTGCTCTACACAATGACCAGAGCACAAACGCCCACCAACGCTGGGAATAGGCCCTAGTTCCTCCCTCCGCCAGCTGAAGAAGCCCACCAGGACCCAGTATCTCTCTGGGCTGCTCTCCCACACCGCCCTTCTCTTTATGCCTTGGCCACTCTGGGCTTCTCACCACCCCAGTCCAGCCATCGCCCTCGCTGGTTCCTTTGGTCTTGGGATATCTCTCATCGAGTCCTCTCTTCACAAGCTACCCCCCCCAGCTGCCTTCTGCAAATTTTTCAAAAGTCCTTCGTTCAAATGTCACTGACTTAGAAGGACCAGCCCTGACCAGTCCGTCTAAAACTTTTGGCTATCAACCTGCTCCTTGTGCCCCTCCTGACTACCTGAGGTGCTCCTGCTGGTTTGTCCGTCTCCTTCTTTGTTGTCTCTCCTCCATCATGGTTTTCCCACTTAAGGTGCCCCCATTCCCCCCTTTCTCCCTTACTAATACCCTTCTCCTAT
>NW_008360170.1:253376-267016 GCF_000622305.1 Nannospalax galili
AGTGGGGGGCAGCCTTGACGGGCTTCTTTATGCTCATGGACATTTTTGTTTTCATGAAAAAGACCTTACAGCATGTCCTGGCTTGGCCAGTGCTGTCATGGTCAGGGCAGGACAGTTCCTTGGTGCTACGGTAGTTAGTTGTCTTCCTTTTTAACATCAGCTACAATTTTTAAAAATAATTTGCTTTCTAAAGCTCCTTTTAGGAACCCCTCCCTTCTCAGGGCGCTTTACCCAAGCACCACCATGTGCTTGGATCTGGGAACTGGCAGGCACAAAGCGGACCACCAGGGTGACCCTGATAGCGAGTCTCCACAGGGGCATCTCCTGCTGGCTTTGCCAGCTTCAGCACACACTGGGCAGTGCCGCTCCCCAGCCACCCTCTCTTGCTGGTTCTCGTTTGTCTTTTCCATGTTCCATGTGGTCTTCTGCAGTGCTTTTTATGGGAAATTGAGGTCACCGTGTAGAAAGGAGGGAGGGGACCGTGCTCTCAGGGTAGAAAGCATTTTCCAAGGGCTCATTCCCTTTCCAGAAATGGGCCAGGCCTCTGGGACCTGAACATACTCTGGAGCAGGGAGTGTTTCCCAAGGGAGCTGGTGTAGAGAAGAGAGCAGGAGACAGGCCTGGAGCTCAGAATTTTGGGGTTTTAGGAACAAGTGGACCAGGCCAGACAAGCTCACACCTACTGCTAGAACTCATCTCCTTTCTCCTCACAGGTCCTCTATGCCTCTGCTCCCCTGTGCACATCTCCCCTCTACCTGCACTTCAGGATCATTCTGAAGGAATAACAAGACATTAAGGCCATCTTCCAGTCAGATCCTGGGAATCTCAGGAACAAAACAATCACCTCAGGGCCTGCTGATTCCAGAAAAGCATTACCCTCAATAAGAGGACAAAAATGAATGGACATATTCAGTAATAGGCCAGGGAAGCTTTCCTGCTATGAGCGGTGGTTTCTGGGCCTCCACTTATGGCCCCCAAATCTGCCCAGCTGTCCAGAGTTCTTCTATCTCTTCCTCTTCTGCTCCTTGCTGGGACCCCATGAGGCAGGTGACTCTGGACCTGCCCCCACTCCTTGCTCTGTTCCCCAAATCCACTGTTGCCATTTTTCTCTTGAGAGAGCACGGTATTGTTTCCACTTATTCATATGGTCAAACAATAGAGATTGAAGGAGTGCCCACAGTATGCTGGGCAGAGTGTTCCTACCGTACCATTCCTGCCCTGCACTAGGGCAAGTGCAATGGTTGAGAGGCAGAGAGAGTTCAGAGTTTTCTCTGCAACACTAAATGTCAGCTGTGTCTACCAACAAGGAGAACATTAAAGAGCAAAGTTGATGTGTTTGTGTTCCTGAAGAAGAGTCAGGGTTCCACGGATCACCCCTGCCAGCATCCCTTTTCCACATTTCTCTTCTGCAGTCCTCCCTGTGGCCTCTCCAGTGTCTACACCTGCTTTAAGACTCTGGTTTCAAGAGGCCCCATCTTTTTCCTTACTATCCCATCCAGGCCTCACGACTCCTGTGGGCCATGCACAGGGTCATAGGATGCTACTAGTCAGAGGCCCTAGGAGCCCGTGTCTCTGGCCTCTTTTATGACCCTCAGGACATGTTCACCATTACCCAGCATGGTTACTTTTTCTTATAAAGCCCTTAATCCCTATGCAAGAAGGTACAGGTCAGAGACAAGGAGAACCCAATGCCAGCTGGGGTTCAGATAAGCCTTTCTCCCCCTCTAGCTGGAGCTCTACAGAAGAGCAGGATGAAGGAGAAAGAAAGGGTCAGGTGAAGAGGGAAAGAAAAGCCATGCAAGGCTCTCAGCACACAAGGCATCTGGGCACAATCTAGGAGAGGGCACAGACCATTTGTTAACAGACCATGAACTGCAAAGACAGAATTGAAGCTAGATGTCCCCATGAGGGACAACCCATGTATAGAGGTGGTTGCGGAGGAAAAAGAGTGGTGGGGGCGTGACACACAGTGCTTTGGGTGCCAGGGGGCAGTGGGATCTCTATTTGGGACAATTTGAAGCATATGTGATGTCAGGGGACATATGGGGTGACATGGGAGGGGTGCTGGAGCCCCAGAAGGGAGGCTGGTCAGGGAAGAAAGGTGAAAAGGGTGAGCCACAGAGGCTCAGTAACAGGGCAGACCCACAAGCTGTCACAGCTTCCTAGATTAGAGATAAGAATAATTTTCTTAAAAGGTTAGAAAGGATGAGATAGATCCAAGTTTGTCTGCCAGTGGCCATGAGCAGGCTCTTCTATTTTCCTAAGCCTATGTTCAGTTAGCCTTGGGAGATTAGGGACACTCTGCCACTGTCTGTTGCCTGAACAGAAGAGGATTAACTGTCTGCCTACAGCACAGGCATTCTAGACACCTAGCAGGAACTCAGTCTTCAGCTTTGTGCCTTGAGCACAGCCATTCCAGCCTGGACTGGCTGGGATTAGCCACACGCTTAGGAAGACTTCAGCATGACAGTAACCCACATGTGTCTATGCACAGACACTTGTAAACAAGCAGAGACATGTAGAGAAAGTGGGGCTCCTGCTGGAGAAGGTGGGCAGGAGGCTGCCACTAAGAAGGCAGATGGTATCACTGGGTCAAAAATGGAAGTACTGGGGCTGGAGAGATGGCTCAGCAGTTAAGAGCACCAGCTGCTCTTTCAGAGGACTGGAGTTTGGTTCCTGACATCCACATTTGGTGACTCACAATAGCCTGTAACTGCAGGGGATCCTCTGCTACCCTTCCCACATGTACATAAATAAATAATAAAATAAATCTTTACAAATAGAAGTATCCGTCTATCTCATAATCCAGCAATGTGATTCCTGGATCTACAACACAAAGAACTGCTCACCAGGCCCAGAAGGAACAAGGATGCTGACATTGGTGACTGGGTGGGTACGTGAGTGAGAACTACATGGGAAGCCATCTAGGTGAGCAATGTACGGAGTAAGAGGTGTGTGGAGGGATGGTAGTGCTCAGTAGTCCCGAGTAACTCTGGCGGTGGGGGTGGGGGTGCCTAAAGGCAGTGTTGTGTAATTACCTCTGAATTAAAAATTCCCTCCACATTGAAGCATTGCCTCCTGGAGGGAGGAGGGAGGCTCAGGAGACTTGGGAAGTAAACACACCTTACAAAATTCTGGAGAGATGAAATGTGCAAGATTCATGGGGGCCTCTCCAGGGTGTAGAGGCAGCAAGCAATTGCCTGGGCGAAGAAGAGAGGAGAGGGGAGGGGAGAAGAGGAGAGGGAGGTAGAGCTGCCTGCAGGACACTCTCCCCACCAGCAGAGATACCCAGAGAGATTGAGCAGCTGAGGTGCCTGGAGGAGACTTTGAACCGTCTGCCAGTCCTGCAGAGGGCGCCAGGGTTACAGCTTCTGTGAGCTCTCACCCATGCTGGAGAGGACTTTTTGGTGATGCAGTGTCTCTGTATTACTGGGTTACTGTAAGTAACCCAGTAAACTCATTGGTTCACCACGTTAGACTTTGGTCTGTGGTTCCCTGTCTGAAGGGTGTGAGTATATGTTTGTGTCGCATCTCCCCAGGTAAAGTCTCACAGGACAGGCAGTCCTGAATGAGGAAAGAGGGAGTGTGACACAGAGTTACCTACCTCAGTTAAGGCGCTCAGACACCCAACAGGAGTGCCACATTGTGGGGACACAAAGAGACACACAGGAAGCTCACTGGAGTAACTAACTGCTGGAGACTGGGAGTACGGTTTGTTGATAAAGTTCAAAGAGAAGGCTCTCTACAGGAGGGAGTGGAGATAGGAATTGAGGAGGGTCTTCAATTTGCTTCTCCTGGGACCTGGAGAGGCTCCCCATAATCATGGTCTCACATAGGCTGCTGCCCTGTCAGCAGCCCAGACCTGTGGGGCCCAGGGAAGGGCTAGAACAAACCTGTACTTCAGAAGGGAGGCTGAAAGAGCGGCTGGCCTTGGAGGCATGCAACACTCTCTCCTTGGGCTCTGAGGGTGGCTGTATGGTGGTACCCTTCCCTTCAGGTTGGAGTTAGAGCATAGATGCTCTGGGAACAGCCCACCTCACCACAGCAGCCTTCTCTGTACTCTGCAAGGTCTTTCTGTCCTGGCCCACCTTCTCAGCATCAGCTGGCCAGTCTGCTTAGTGTGTCCTTAGCGCAGCAACACCTGGTCTCCTGAGCTGGAGCTGGAGTCTCGTTCTTCCCCAGGTGTGACCAGGGAGTCTGTCTAAAAAGCAGCTCTGCCTGGGAGGCCCATTAAAAGCTGGGCACAGAAGTCCAAAATTAAGATGAACTCTTAGGGGACCCAACTGTCAATGGACCACAAGCAGAGGGGCTGAAGCTCTCAGAAGACAGGTCTTTCCTGATTGCAAATAGCCATCCACAGTTTGTCTGCATCCCACTTTTCCCATCCACAATAGGGACAGGGGAGTACATCGCCATCAGTTGTTGCGGTTGTCAGCATGGACTTCAGTGTGGACTTGAATCCCAAGCTGGTAAACTGTGAGTGGGTCTGGAGGTCTGAATTAGATGCAGACTTCCTGCTACAACACGTGTGAATCCCAATAGATGTGTTAAACACTGCTGCATCACACATGACTCATGGTACGGATGTCACTCAGACACCCTTTGTTTTCAGAGGACGAAATTGAGTCCTGGGGTAGATGGTTTTCCAAACATTGCCAAATAAGTTATCTGTGAATCGAGGCAGCCCTTGGCCTCCTCACCGTCTGCAGAGTGGTGTGGCTACCTAAAAGGCAGATCACCTACAAGCGTCTGGCCACCTGCAATGCATATAATGTACAATTAGTTCATTGAGTGAACTGTAATTTATGATTTTTAAAAGTACTTAAGTAATAATTAGCAGACTTCCCTTGTATCTATGTGCTATTTCATAGCTGATCAAGTCCTAACACATCTTTCTACCATAACCATCCTTTGTGGGTCCTCTTATTATTTGGGTTAGAAATGGAGTAAGGGGTGACCTCTGTCCAAGATGGCTCAGGGAGTGAGGCCAGCTATAGATTCAGGCAGGCAGATCTCTGATCAGGTGAAGGTTTCCCACTGTACCACCGTGCCTGCTTCTAGATCCGTGGTCAGCCTTTCCAATTATCAGTCAGTTAGTGTTAAAGTGAGAGGTAGTCTGGCCCTTAGAGCAGGTGCTGCACTCAGCCCTGGTGTGCTCCAGGTTGGGTCCACTGAACCAACTTGTTCTTCTGTGGCTTGATGATGCTATTGTGGGGGATGCTGTAGTCTGTTTGGCTTGACACACATACAAGAATGAATGTCATCAGTAAGCCCGCAAGCTTTCCAAAGGCAATTAGCACATGTGGAGTGGACTTTGTGTGCACAGAAAAGATGGTATTGTGTGAGAAATGGAAGCAGGGCTAGGGCTACTATTATTAGTTTACTTTTTTTAGAGAAGGGAGGCATCTACAGGAAAGGTGAGGACCGATCACCTACTTAGCCTAGACTGTCTTCCTATAGCTGACATCAATCATGGCCAACCATGAGTGGTAAAATGGTTAGATTAATACTCAGCAGTAACTGAAGAGGAGAGTGGTTAAAAATGTATAGTGGGCTGGTAAGATGGGTGTGTGTGAAGGTGCTTGCAGCACCTGAGTTGGATCTTTGGAACCCACATGGCAGAAGTGACTCCTACAAGTTGTCCTATCACTGCCAGATGCACACTGGCATGTACACCTCACTCGTGTGCATACACATATATTAAGTAAATGTAGATAATTTTTAAAGTATAGTATTTAATATGCAATTTATCATAAAATTAAGTCATTGTGAAAATGGAAATTAGATGAAGTTAAAAAGGTTTAATACCCGGAAATGCTCTGCTCAGACCTCCATTCCACTTACACATGTACCTGACAATGGCAGCTTGGTGAAACAAAGCACAGCATAGGTATGGAAGTCTGCACAACACTGACCACAGCAGGACAATTGGATCTGTCAAAAGCTGTTCGTGGCATGCAAGGAACCCACAATGGCTTTATCAGTCTGGCTAGGTTTGCTGTCGTCTGTGATTCTGCTGTTCATGAGAAGGGATTAAGCCAAGGACACTGGTGAAAGAAGAGGGGGAACTCCTGAGAGCGATCTCAAAAATAAAAGGTGGCTGTGAGATGGCGCAGCGGGTAAAGATGCCTGCTACACAAGCCGGATGGCCTGGATTTGACCTGAGCCCAAAACCTATGTAAAGGTGGGAGGGGAGAACGGACTCCACAAAGTTGTCTGCTGTGCCCACACTCAAAACACACAGTCAACAATAAATACAACATATATTTTTAAGTAAATAGAGGGGCTGGAGAGGTGGCTCAGTGGTTAAGAGCACTGGCTGCTCTTGCAGAGGACCTGGGTTCAATTTCCATCACCCACATGATGGCTAACAACCATCCCTAACTCCAGTTCTAGGGGAATCCAATGCTGTCTTCTGACTTCAGAGGGCATTGCATGACACAGGTGCACTTACACACATGCAGGCAATACACTCATACACATAAAATAAAATATTTTTTTAAAAAGTTAAAAGTAAATGGAGGCTGAGAGATGGTTTAGCAGTTAAGAGCACTGGCTGCTCTTGCATAGGACCCAGGTTCGGTTTCCAGCACCCACATGGTGGCTAACAACTGTCTGTAACTCTAGTTCTATGGAATCTGAGCCCTTGTCTGGCCTCCATGGGCATTGCATGCACACACTTGTAGGCATTTAGACAAAACACTCATACACATTAAAATTAAAATAAAAAAGTTTTAAAGTAAATGGGAGATGCTGTTGGGCCTTGGCCTACGATGAGTAATCAGTTTATTGTTTTCCTTGCAATAATAAAAGACACTTGTAGCTTCAGAAGCACTTCAGTTATTGCAGAAAAGTTCCCCAGCCTTTAATCCACTTTTTTCCCACTGAAATAATTGCTTAGTAATATGGTGTTGGAAAAATGGTTTTTGAGGAGTTGAACTAACAAAACAGAGAACAGGTTTACTCTTGCTTCTTCCCCATTTCATACATACATACATACATACATACATACATGTTTCATGTATGTATTTATCTGTACACAAATACATATAGATAACACATGTAAATGACATACACAAAATTTTATATTTTGCAGCTTTTTACTCAATAGCATAAGCATTTTCTGACATTAAAGATTCCTTAAAATTATTTTAAATAAAGTATTCCATTATACAGATGGAGTATGCATTATTTATCTACTTCCCTACTCAGCATTTTGTTTCCAAAATTTTGGTACAATAAAAAAGCTGCCATAAACAGTGCAGTAACATGACTGTGTCCAGATTGCTTCTGTTTTCATACAATTGGTTTTAGAATTGGAATAAGCTGGCTGAGGTTTTCATGAATATTATCAATAGTGTATATAAATCCTCAAGATGATGCCTGCCACATGGCAGGCATCCAATAACCAGAAGCTATAAATAGGAAATCAAGTAGCTGAGAGAACAGATGGATTCAGCCCCAGCAGAAGGCAGGATGGAGTCTGTGCCACCTTGCCAGGAGTGAATGCAACTGGGAGGTCTGGGTTAAGGACAAGACAGGGTGAGGGTCCCTGTATACAGCAGCAGATGGCCCTACCAAAGCCTAGAATGACTCTTTGTCTTGGAACCAAGCACAACTATACCAGCTCCCTGGCACCCCCAGACAGGCCCTCAGATCGGCCCTTTGAGTCCTGCTGTGAGCGTGCTTTGCTTAATCATGGTGGGGGTTGCTCTGGATGATACTGATTGATTGCACTCTTCATTCAGAGCCTAATGCCACTGAAAAGTGTGACCAGAGAACAAACAAAATGAATCGAAGAAGTTCTCCAAGATTATTTATTAGCTATTAGCTAAGGTGAAAAGAAATTTAAAAAGTAAATGAAACTGAAACATAATACAAGGAAATCTCACAGTTCTCTCCTGAGAACGTGAGCTGGACTGTATGGCCTGGCCCAGTAGTGGCTTCCTGTGGGCAGCTGACTTAAACAGAGCCCATGAAAAGCAGAAATTAAGAAATGACACTAACCTCTGCGAAGATGTAGGGTCTGGCATGGTGCAACTGGAAAACACACAGAGACTAGAACCAGACAAGAGGACCACTCGCTTTGCAAGCCCACACAGTTGCATGAGTGAATGGTGAGGCGGCTGGAATAAGTTCTCCCAGGCTGGCAATCCTACTGTACGCCTGGGCATGGCCAGTCTCTGTTCTTTGATGGTGGATTTGAGTCCTTAGCAGTCAGGTGACCTGGAGCAGGTGGACAGCTAAGGGGAGATGGGATTCTGGAGATGGGGTTCTGGGATATAATGGAGAGATAAGAGGTGTGACTGCTACAATAAGAAGACTATTAAGTGCTTCCCAGCCGGCCCAAGAGGCCTTCTCTACGGGGGCACTGTTTCTGAAGCCTGCACTAAGCAACATGAACATCCCGAGAGGAGATCACAGCCTCCTGGGTGAGGATGTGGAAGGCTGGTATTCCTTTGGATGCTTAAGCTCTGGGCTGCTTGTTAAAACCCTGCCTCACTCATGCAGAGCTCAGTGGGAGCTACGGTGGTACTGCTGTTCTTTCTCACAAAATGGAAGGCTGTCAATCTAAATGAACTTTATATTTGGTCTAGGAAAGGCCAGTTCTTTAAAAGGATTTTTATTCCATGAGCTCAAGGGTGCGATTTTCCTTCCTTATCTTCAACCTTTGAGTACCAGAAAATGCCTATATGTTTGTCCTTCATGATGCCTTGGGCCCTGAAGGAAAACAGCCTGAGCACTAGCAGTCCACAGGCCAGGCTTCCTTGGAGTGCTGTAGGACAGGGACTTGCCAGCTGGGAGATCTTCAGCACCTGGATTCCAAAAGACAACCCCCTGCAGAGACACTCTTCCTTCTCCAGGCCTAGGGGCTCCATAGGCATAGCAGGTGAGCTAGTGCCTAGTCCTCTGGGATGGGAGTGTTGCAGTTCCCATGGTAGATCTTGATGTGGCCCTCGCAGTGGAAGTAGGCCTGGAAGACATCGCTGTAGCCATGGTCCCTCCACCAGGTACAGAGCTGCCGGTTCCAGGTGCAGTCCAGCACATGGAAGAGCTCAGGGTGCTCCATGCCAATCATGGTGAAGAAGTCCTGGTCCCCAAGGTGACCACGGAACCGGTACTTGTCTGCAAGCTGCTGCACCTGTGCAGGCTCCAGTAGATGGCTGTAAAGCGGAGACTGGCGCATGGCTTCCAGGTTCAGCAGCATCACCCCACTGTTAAAGCCAGGAAGCCCCTCAGGCGGAGGATCTCCAACCCTGGTCTTGGGGTTCTCATGCCGGAACTGCCAGAATGTGTGCCTATGAAGGGATAGAAAACTATGTTAGCCAAGTTTGGTATGATTAAGCCTGCTAGCTCTGCTTCCTGGGTCTTCACTACTACCCATTTACCTCCACTTCACAGTGACAAAAGCAGAGATATTCTGAGGTTCAGAATCTACATCACATCACCAGCAAGTGGCAGCACAAGAGCCTGAATCCAGGTCCCCAGACTCTAAACCCCATGTTCCTGTAATACCCTGTGCCACCTCAGGATGACAATGTTGATGGATCCTCAATGTTATGGTCACTGTGCTAAGCCTGTAGATATAAGAGGTACTGGGGGTGTTCTAGTCTGCTTCTCTGTTGCTGTGACAAAACACTCAGCCGAAACCAAACTGGGGAGGAAAGGGTTTATTTGGCTTACAGCACAGTGCATCGTCAAGGGAAGCCAAGGCAGGAACTCAGGACAGGAACCTGGAGCATAGACCATGGAGGAGTGCTGCTTCCTGGCTTGCTCCTAGGGCTTATGCTCAGCCTGCTTTCTTATACACTACCTACTCAGGGGTGGTACGGCGCACAATGGGCTGGGCCCTCCCACATCACTCAGTAATCAAGAAAATGCCCCACAGACATGGCCACAGGCCAATCCAATGGAGACAGTTCCCCAATTGAGGTTCCCTCTAACCAGGATTGTCAAGTTGATAAAGTGATCCAGCACATGGAGGGTACCATACTGGACAGGGGTATTCACTCCTCTTAGCAACCCTGAGTCTTGTGCTCTGTGAATTGACCCACCCCTATGCAGTTAAGAAAACAGAGCTGGTAAGAAGCAGGGACTAAATAAACTTTGGCCTTGGGCTTGAAGTCCACATTCTCCAGATGCCAACAACGTGGGTAGCACCCTGTCTTAAAGAGACGACACAAAGGGGAAAAGATCTTTAGTGGTGTCCGTAAGTCTAGCATTTCTGGGAGGGTGGACAGGGGCTGAGGACTGGGCACATGCCCATGAGCCATGGTGAAAGCCGGTGTATGGATCCAAGTGGGATTGTGGCTGTGGAGGAGGTGATGGTGCTCAATTTTTGGTCTCTCCAGCAAGTTCGGAATAACCCAATTAGGCTCATAAGGTGTGACAGCTGGAGGGGACCATTCTAGGAGCCCCCATCTGAATACTGCAATTTGGAGGTGGGAGAAAACATCTGGAAATCTCCCTGTGACTGAGATGGTTAGAGCACCAGTGAGTCTGTTCTCTAGCCTATAATATAGCAGCAATATCTTGTGTGCTACGGGGACATGGGGGCATAAAGTACCTGACCCCATAGACAAGGTCCAGTTGCAGTACCTGCAACATGAGAGAAAGGGGAGCCTGGGTCCTCAGGGTGGGGAACACATCATGGCCACACCAGCCTAGAAATGCCTCCCTGCAGCTGACACTCACAGGATAGGATGTGGGTAAAGCACAAGGCATGGTTGGAAAGCAAAGTGGAGCCCAGCCCGGAGACCTGGAGCAGCTCCATTCTCTGGTTCCAACACAACTCCCATTAGGGGTATGGACAAGCCTTCTTTGTGGTCTCACATGTCAGAAAGGCTCCTGACAGTTTGATCTTGGATAGGGAAAAGCATGCCCTTGGGACACTAACCAGTGGAGCACACAGGCTCATTGATTGAGTCTGTCCAGGACAGGGATGTGAGAGGAATGGGGCTCTGGTGCATCCCTGATGATAACAAACTTGGCAAAAATAAGCTTTGAAAGCCATGGTCCTCCTGGTCATAGAGTCTGCTGTGATGCAATCACCAGAGTGTCAACATTTCATCTTACTTGTGTGATTCAGATGTTCCTCTGACCCTGTGATGACATGCCATGGGCCCGCCTCCTTTTCATGCTCTACAAAGAAGCCACTCCCCTTTCCTCTTCCAGCCAATCAGTTGACCATAGCTGCTTTCAGAGGAGGGGCTAAGGGTATAAAAGCTGGGAAAAACCACTGAGGCTGGTCTTTTGCCATTTTGTGAGGTTGTCTAGAACCATAGGATTTATGTCTGGGTGTGGACTTTCGAACACAGCCATGAATAGGGGAGGGGTGGCTGCTTCTCTGTAAGTAAACCCGCACCCCAAGCTCAGTTAGCAAGTCCAATAAACTCATTACGATTCTTCAAACCGGAGTTTGGAGAATTTTTCCTCAGGTTGTCCCAATGACTGTAGGAGGAGGGGATTGGATGTGCACCTCCCAGCAGTGAATTTGACTTACAACCTGGCTGCCAAGCATTTAATTTCAGGGCCATGTTCCAAGCGAGCTGTGATTCTACCAGACAGACCTGGATCAACACAGTGTAACTTAGGTAGAGGAGGGACTTTCCAGGGGACAGATGCCACACCATCCAGGCACTAGATTCTCTTCCAATGGTGGGGACAGGGCATTTAGGAGGGAGGAAGAGAGAGCTAGGGAGGCCAGCCCATCCCTGCTCCATCTAGCCTACTGTCTCCTTTCTTTCCTTGCAAAGGACCCAGAAGAGAACAGGGCCTGGCTGGATGGAGAAGGTCCCCAGGCAGCTCTATTACAATGCAGGGTACTCAGCCAACAGAGCCTTGGGAAGGATGAAGTGACCAAAAAAGGGCTATGGAAAGGGTGTGAGTGAGACCGCACAGCCTTCCGTGTTGGTGGCACCAAGGAGCAGGTCAAGGTAAGGGCACTGCCTCGCCTGCACCTCAGTGAACACTCTACCCACCATGAACAGGGGATTGAGGCTCATTGAAAGGGTTTTACCCCTCAGCAACGGGGGGGGGGGCACAACTGGGGACACCCTTGCCTGGAAGCTCCCCAGATCTTTCCTCTCTGCAGCAAGAGTGGCCAAAGGGTGGCCTGGCTCCAAGCTTGCTGGGCTTGAGAGAGGAAAACAGAATACCTCCAGGTGGAGATTGTAACCAGGTGGGTCACTGGGAACACAATGCCCAGCGCTGCCACTCAGGCAGCACATAGAGGCATTTTGTAACAAACACCCCAAAAGAGCCTGGTGCAGGGGTCAGGACATTTTGATGTGTCAAGAATAAAGAGGGGCAGGAAATTGGAAATGCAAGTTTCCCAGTATGTCTGTTGAAGCAGAAACAGCCTACAAAGGAACTGATGATGGTTCTCCAAACTCAAAAACGACCTGCATGTCCTTGCTCAAAGTGTTCTTACTGGCCCTCAGAAACAGAAGGTCACTTGGGTGTGTGGCTGGTTTCTTTGGCATCCATGGAAGCTGGTTCTTGCTGAGCTGCACAGGTTTGGGAGAGAGAACTGCACAGGGATGTGGGAAGGTGAACACTGGCACAGGAGCTGGTGGCGGCAGCACTCCTCACATGCCACAGGGCTGGGTGGATTGCACAGCCCTCTCACGTTCTCCCCAGGACACTGAGATCTTCCCTGTGTGGGAAGGGCTTCTGAGATCTAAGGACCCTTTATCTCTGTCTGCTTTGGATTACACGGGCTCATGTTCCAAGGAGCAGCTCTGGGATCCAATCCTATTTTTGAAACTGGCTGACATACCCAAGGTCAAGGACACTGGAGACCAGGCCATCAGAGTACATAGCTACTGCTGGCATGTCACTGGCTCAGGGGGCAGACCTAAAAACCTTTCTGAGGCAGGTCAGTGTACATCCTGGAACTTGCCCTTTCCTTCCAGGGGTCTGGGGATAGCTATATATGTCCATAAGTCTTGCAAGTGCTATGGCTGTGGGAAAATCTCTGTATGATTGTGGTTATCTGGTTCTGAGTCCTGGATCTTCCAGATGTTTCTTGGATGAACGGTCCATGTTCATACCCATCTACTCTGCTCTAACTGTATTTGGGCCTATGTGGTCTTGTTCCACTCTCCATGGTCAGCTGGGTGCCACCAGCAGGGGTAAGATCTCTTCTCTTTGGAAACAATTTCAGCTGGGAAACAAGCCCTGTGCAGATGGTCCACTGTAAATAATGAATCCTTCCAGAAGTCAATGAGCCCTGTTGAAAAAATACAAATGAAGCCCCTTCAAGTCCTTGCTTCTGGATGGTGTATCTCCTAAATTTTTATGTGTAGTTCATCTTAATAAGCAAAACAAAAATGTCAGTAAAACTGTGAAGTAGTCTTTTGTTGGAGACCTCTGTTATGCAAAGTAGAAGTCCCATCACGACCGGACAGCTCATGCAGCTTGGGATCATGTGCTGAGGGCTCCTTTCATAGCAGGGTGTCTTCCTGGCATCTTTCCTGTCTCTCCTTTTGAAGTGTCCGCCACAAATGCCATAACATAAACATGGCCTTTGGCTCTGAAAGATACCATGCCTTCCTGTGATTTTTCCAGGCAGTCAACAGTCTAGCAGTGTGGCAGAAATCCACTTCCATATGTAAATAGAATGCCTCACAAAGCAT
>NW_008360170.1:268139-269878 GCF_000622305.1 Nannospalax galili
TGAAAATTCAAATTAGCTAACCCCTGCCGAACAGCCTGCAGCTCAAAAGCGGCTTCCAGAACAAAAGATTTAAAACTACAACTTTTTTTTCTACAAAGCTAGGGGCTTGTAACTTGCCCTCTAGTGTCCAATTGCTGTAAAAACACCTTCTCTTTACAATGGGGAACTCGGCATCGCGCCAGAGGAAGCGCCAGATTCATTCTCTTAAAACTTGCTTAAATCTAGAGGATTAAAAATTTCAAAAGAAGAAAGCTTAAAATTTTGGAATGAGGTGTATCAATTTGCACCCTGGATCTTATCAGCAGACATATCTGATCCTGAGGTGTGGAACTTTCTTGCACATTTGGCTTATAAGAAAGAAGCCCAAGAAAAGCATGATTTTCCTCTTTCCTTTTTCCCGATAATGGCAGCCATCCAGCAATGCTTAAAAAACCCACCTAAAATTGAAGAGAGCTTACAGACGCCAGAAAATAATAAAAGAGAGGTTTTAGATGATAAAAAAGACCCTAAAAACTGCCCAGTAGCAGATTCAACAGCTTCAAAAATAAAATCTGACCAAGCCAGACAAAATCCACCCATCAGTAAAATTAATCCTCGCCCCTCTCTTGCTGATTCAACAAGCCCAGATACTAATGCCCAAATTTCAAAAGCTACCAAAGATTCTCAGGTAAATTCCCCTCCTCCCCCTCCACCTTGGCTGCCTCCACCCCCTGTGGAGACACGCCCAGCCTCAGAGCAGCTGTGTAACCTTAGAGACAGTGAAAGCTGCCAGCCTCAAAATTTCCAGCCTCAGCGGTCTCAGGACCCCCAAAACCCACCGGTAGAGGCTTTTCCTGTCAACTTACAAATAACCAGACAATGCCCCCTAGCCTGGTACCCACTCCCAGCTGCTGAACTTAAAGAATTGCACCAGGCTGTGCGGGAAGATGGCATTCATGCTCCTTGGACTAAATCTATATTACAAACATTTAATACTAACCTGCTTCCTCAGGATTGGAGGGACATCTGTAGATCTACTCTCCCCAGTCCATTATTTGTACAATGGGAAGCCTTATTTAGAGATGAGTGCCTAATGCAGGCTAAAAGGAATGAAACTCATAATCAGCAGCTAAAACCTCAACCAGGGCAGGATCCACAACCTGGATTTATAGATTGGAACTATGACCAGCTTTTTGGTCAGGGCAATTTCTCCACAGGAATTCAACAAGCTGCAATCCCTGCTGGCTGTATAGAGCAGATTCGTTTATGTGCCCTTAAAGGCTCCTGTGCTTGACCATGTGATCTCCAGCTGGCAGTGCTGTTTTGGGAGGCTGTGGAACCCCTAAGAGGCATGGCCTGGCTAAAGGAAGTAAGTGACTTGGAGTAAGCCTTAAGCCTGATCAATTTCTGGCCCTGATTTCATCTGCTGAGACATGAGCAAGGTGCTATGTACTCCTGCTACTACAGACAGAAGCCAACAGCTCATCCTATGGCCACATAAGCTGCCATGTCTTCCCACCATGCATCTGTGAATAAAAGTAAGTCCTCCTCTAAGTTGTTTCTGTCAGATCTTTTGCCAAAATAATGAGAAAAATAGCTAATATAAGGCCTCATCTGCTGATAGCCTTTTTGCTCGCAGAATCCTGAAGTTGCACAGGGCATCGTGTGGCAAGAGTCACGGAATATATGTATATATGCAAACTGCCCACTGTCTGTCACCCAAACACTCTGATTAGAACAGAATCACACAAAATATCTAC
>NW_008360170.1:271793-277194 GCF_000622305.1 Nannospalax galili
GAAGAGGAAGGTCTTTCTTGGATTGATATAAAACAGAAGCCACCAAAGGAAAGGTTAATAAATATAGCTTTTAAAAAGTCTGTTTTCACAACACATAAGCTATTTTAAGTATTTTTTAAATCAAGCAATAAAATATGCCCAAAAATATTTTTAATTCAAACTGAGTATGACGGTAGACACCTGTGATCCCAGCACTCAGGAGGCTGGAGCAGAAGGATGGAGAGTTTGAAGCTGGGATGGCCTACATAGTAAGATCCTGATTCAGACACCAACAAAGTTACTAATAAAGTAAGAAAATGGGGAAGAAGACTTCGAACATCGCTAGTTGAAGCAGACATTGTTCCAACCCAGCAATTCTACTGTTGGTGTTTATTCTGTGTGTCATTAACTGTGCTGCTATAACCACAAACTGGGTAATTTAAAAGCAACAGAGATGGAAGCAAGGGAGAATGAACCAGAAATGGTTCATTCAGTAAAGTGTTTGCTTTAAAAGATGATGACCCGAGTTCAGCCCAGAACTCATAAGAAGCTTGGTGTGGCTGGGTATGCTGGTGCGTGCCTTTAATCCCAGAACTCCAGAAGCAGATCCCTGTGAACTGGAGGCCAGCCTGGTCTACATAGAGAGTTCCAGGCCATCCAGGGCTTCGTAGTAAGACTCTGCCTCCAAAAAAAAAAAAAAAAAATTGGGGCTGAAGAGATGGCTCAGTGGTTAAAGGCACTGGCTGCTTTTGCAGAGGACCTGGGTTCAGTTCTCAGCACCCACATGGCAGTTAACAACCATCCTTAACTCCAATTCTAGGGGATCTGATGAATGCCCTCTTCTGGCCTCTGTGGGCACTGCACACAAGTACACTTACATGTAGGCAAACACTCACACACAAAAATAATAAATAAATAAATAGTTAAAAAGAAAACAAAACAAAACAGGTTCTAGGGGCAGTTGTTCCTAGCCTGGGCTTCATTCAAATCCTGGTTCTCTGCTTACTACCCTGGAAAACATACTTAAATTCTCCATGTTCCTGGCTTCTTGATTATAAAGAAGGTTGTTGAGAGGATGTCATGAGATAATGCAGGTAAAGTGTTCAGCATATCCATATCTGATGAGATCACAGAATCACAGAAGGCACACACACACACACACACACACACACACACACACACACACACACACACAGAGGTCAAGCTCAGTGATCAGTATAGCTGCCAAACCCACAGCCTACCCGCTGCCACCTGAGAAAGACGGGCTTTGAATCCACCAGCAAGTTACCTTGGCCAAGTCACTGCCTGTCCTGGGGCCTCAGTTCCCTAAGTTGTTCCATGGACTCATCGGTCTAAGAACCCTTTCCATGAGAGCTTGTGGAGGTGAAAAGCAAAGGTCCATTGTGCTCACTGAACTCCAGCAATCATCCTCCTTAGATGTGCCACCAATATAGGTGGGTACAATGTGGGGTCTGGTGGGGTTTTGGGTTATTTCAAACTTCATTACCATTTGTCAACAAAGCCTGACATGTCCAATGTTGGGATGTGGGTAGTCTCTGACGACAAGCACCTCACTATGTGCTATGCATCCAGGGGCAGCACATGATGCAGGAACTGAACTGACTCACTTCACTTAGTTTTGTATCTGCAGGTACTGATTTCAGGAAATAGAAGTGAACTACCTTAGTTTTCTGCCGCCCTCATTCCCTTTGTCATCTCATCACATGGTGGCTGACCCGTCCACCTCATCTCCCTCAGTGCCTCAGGGTGGGAGCAGGAGTGAGGAACAGGCAGGGCAGGAAGAGTCCTCTGCTTCCTGGAGCTTCCACACTCATTTTAGCATAAAAACATGGAAGCTTGTGGGAGTGAGAGTCCAGCCAGGAAGAAAGTGGAAGGCCCAAAGGAAGATCTCTCCTCCCAGAAGTGCGGCACCTGTACCCACCAACACCATGGCCTAGTCTCAGCCAAGCAGCTCAGTGCCCTCTCCCTCAGGATGATCCCTGGGGTCTCTCCATTTCCTCAACCACAGAGCCCCTCTCCTGATCAATCCCTCAAAGGTCAGAGTCATCCAGGCAGCCAGGTCTGTACATGGAGAGTCTCCTTGGCTTTCCCAGCTCAGATGGGTTAATATCATATCACCCATCACTGGGGGCCATTTCAGTGGCAGCCCCAGGTGTCCCCCTATCTCTACTACATGTTCTCTAAACTCAGGACCAGGCTGGGGAGGCTGGGGCAGTTAGGGATGCTGGTCTCTGTGGGCAGCCCTTCTTCCTGATTACCCAAGGCAAATTTGCCTATCCCTACTCTGGACCATAGCCAACCTCCCTCTCACCTAGCTTTACAGGCTCCAGAGCTCTTTGGCTCTGATTTCTTTCCTGCCTGCTCACTTTCTAGGGAGATGTTTTCCCCCCTTCAAATCAGAAACACACCCCATGGCTCTGCCTGAGTCTATTCTTCAGGTTTTCTAGATGATTCTCCTGAATTTCTGCTGTGCCTGAAATATTCTCCATGAAGGCAGAAGAGTTCATCTGTCATGCCATCTCCAATGGAGCCTGCATGAGATCCTCCACGGGTTGAGGCTGAAACTTCAAGGAAGGTTGCCTCTTGGAACTGGCAGTGCAAAGAAGATTTTCAGTGTACTTGGCTGCATTTTGCTTGCTATTATCTTTATGACTGTCATTCTTTTATGGGTATCTAGGAACTCAGTTTCCTCAGATGACCTTGTCTCCTGATGTACCTTTACTGCTTAAAGCTATAATAGAAGCTGCTAGAAATAATCAGTCATGGAATATCATGGACAGAATAGAACAAGCAGAGCTAATGTTAGGAAGTCCTAAAGATGATGTATTTCCTAAAGGACGGGCAATTCAGGGAAAAGACTCTAATTCTGGTATTAGGAGAAAAAGAAAGTTACCACCAACTGTTATGACTAATTTTGGCCTGGCTTATGTTTTGGCAGGAGGTAGATTATGGCAGGCACCGAGAGGGAAAGAAATTATGTATAAAATTCCAGAACCTATGGATGAACCACTGCCTTTTACAGGAGCATATGATAAGGAAGGGTGTAGATGGGAGGAAAAAGGGTTTCTTGGTATTCATTACAATTCATGGACAGACTTGCAAGATTTGGGCCACCTTGGTGCCTGCTTAGTAAGGAACAAAAGGAGAGCATACAGAGACAATTGAAGAATGTGTTTATTTCTTGGAGAGAAAGATGGGATAATTATATGTATAAGCCCCATACTTGGAAGGATTTCATGAGAGCTACAGGAATAGAATGGGATACTGATACTGCTTGGGGTTTCGGACAGTATAATGAACAGGGAACAACAAAACAGTATTATGAATCACCTTGAATTCAAATAGAAATAGTAATGATTACAGAGCTAATATTGAAAGCACATATTGGTTTGAGGTCATCTCACTGTGTAACCATAGAATATAAACTTTCAAAGTCTCTAATGTGAACTCACCAAGATGAAAAACAGGAAATTTTCTGTTTAACATTAGCTGATGCTTGTTAAGATAATAGCATGCTTTGGCAATGTATTTTGATAGACCTGTGTTTCGCTTTTGTTTCTGAAATAAAAACTCTTAGAAAAGATTAACCGCGGAACAATGGCTTATGGATGTAATCATGTAATTTTGTAATATATAATCTGAGCCCTGCAGCTGCAAAAATACACTCAGACCTTCACCAAACTTCTGTGTGTTGGTCTGTTTGTCATTCGCCGAATCCTTGTCCACCCTCTCGGGGACCCTGCTCCCGTCGGACTGAACTGCTCCGGTCTGGGCTGGTCTGTGCATTCATCCAATGACTCTCCCAGCCAAAAACGCTGGAGTCAGGTGAGAGAGGAAATGAGGCCCCTGCATACTCACCATCCACTCTAGGCTCTGCTCCAATGGGGCGGTGGCCTGGGCTTACCCAGAACAGATGAGGAAGTAAGTGAATGTAAAGTGTGGAATTTTAAAACCCAGATCAAAGCTGGCTTTAACACTAGATGCTAGCTAATGCCACTGTCGGAGGAAGATGATTCTTCAAAGCTATCATCAGTTTTTCTGGATGTAACACTCCCCGTCTTTTTTCTGAACTCCCTCCCTGTGCAGGGGAGGCCTTTCCTCTTGGGGACCAGCTGCCTCTGCCTTCCTTCCTCTGGTAGGTAGTTCAGGCTGCAGATCTGCTGACAAGGGAGGAAGTGCCCTGACTTGGCCACATCCATGCCAGCTGGGAGAGTATCTACATCCAGCCCACACATTGTGGAGGCACCTATGATCACACATCCCAGGGCCATCAGGGAGTCTAAGCTACTCGCCTCAGGGACCACAGCCCCTCCTCCACCCCATGGAATACAGAGCCATCTTGCTGGGGAGGCTGAATGAGAAGAGCAGGGTTCCCAACACTGGCCTCTCCTCTTCTGAGGTCTCTGTCAGAGGGAAAAGTATGAATAAAACTGGGTTGTAAACACACCTTCGGAAGGAAGCAGAGAAGGAAAAAGTCAACATGCCCAGCACAGCTAGGCCAGGCTCACAGAGGCCTGACACCACCAGCTGGTCTTGCCTGTCTGCTCTACAGCCACACCCCTGGGCTGGCCAGTGCTCTGTTACACTCCCCTCCCTGGCTTCTCCCTAACCTCAGAGACCTGGCCCTTGCTTAGAACCAACAGATGCCTGCTTCATGCACAAGACTCAGGATAGCCAGGCCACGCCTCCTTGTCTCTCATGTTCAAACCTGATAGGAATAAGGTTGACTCAGTCCTCATCTTGTACAGCTAGGCACCTATGGGATCTTGGGAAACGTTTGTCAAACCAAGCCCTCCGTCCCATGATCACCACCCTCCACAGGACACAAATGTCTTACTGAGAGAGCTTTCTGCTGTCCATGAGCCCCATCTTTCTGGGGGCTCTAGTCTCTGGATCTGGGGCTTGTGATCCCTGTAGGGGCCAGTTCTTCCTATCACACCATCCTTCCACAACCCTGCCATCTGTTCTTCTACACAGGAGAGAACTAACCCTGCACTGAGGGGGCCTTCAGCAGCCAGGGAGGCCATTCTGACCGGAAAAGGGTTTCTTCTCCACACAGCCCAAGACCTCAGTTCAAGTCTGCTATCTTAGCGGTGCATGGTCAGGAACTTCCCTAGGTCTCCACTTCCCTCTCAGGTCCTCTTATGTTGGAGGCCAAGCCTTAAGTGTACCCCTGCCCCAGTTTGAAACAACCAGGTGGCCTTGTAAAAACATGTTTTTCTTGCCCTGATTTTTTTCTACATTTTACTTCCTTATCTTGTGAAACCACCAGGGCTCACGACTGTAGTAGAAATTCCCCAGCAGGGCCTTGCCACCTTCCACTCCCCAGGCCTTCTCTCTGCCCTTTACCTTCTCCCACCCTCCGCTTTACTATATTAACACTGTGTGATTGCTCAATAAA
>NW_008360170.1:277809-288370 GCF_000622305.1 Nannospalax galili
CAAGTAGATACCCCTCCACCACCCTCTGGGGGTTTATCCTCTGCCTTCCACAGCTGCCTCACACCTGCAGCCTGGCACCTCTGCTACACGCCAAGGGTAGCCTCTTCCTCTCTGCTTCACCACTAGGGCACCCACCCTCTGTCTCTTCTCTCACCTTAGTCATTTGAAGTAGGCATGCTGCCCTCCTGGAGCCCTGCCTCTAGTGGCACTCTGCTCCAGTGATGGAGACAGAAACAGGTCCCTATGTGGCGGCAGCATCCTGCCCTTTTCTGAATATATTGCTCTTAGCCTCCTGGGCGCTCTGCTCCGGGAACTACCTATTCGCATTCTCTGGGTCAGTAGTCCCTCCTGGCTCCTCCTGGCTCCCTCCCCAGTCTAAGCTGGCCCTGTCCCTCTTCAATGTTGAAAGTTATAGATGGTGAGAACCTGGCAGTGCATAAGAGGTGACAGTGACCTTTGGGGGAAGTGAGAGCAACCAAGTAACAAGACATGCTGGACTGGAGAACACATGAACAGAAGGGAACAGAAGGCAGATGGCACCTTGTCACCAAGAGGTATACCAGAGCAAGACAGACTAAAGTGGGAAGAAGTACTAGGGGAAAGGGCAGGGATGAGAAGGAAGCTGATGGGCAACATTCAGTGAGCCCTTATTATATACCAGGCCCTATTTAAGTCTTTCCTATAGTCATGTTAATGTTTAAATGACTAAGTAGGGAGAGTCCTATTGTCTACTGCTTCTAGTGAGAAAGAAGAAATAGAAAGGTAGAAACCAGGAGAACCAGGCCCTGAAGTCTGTCAAGAAGAGGGGAGCCCTCAGACATACCTGAGGTCAGGGACACTGGAAAGGCTCTGGAAGATGATGGTAAAGTTACCTATGCAGAAAAAGACAGTGTGGGGGAGGGGGAGGCTGGAGTGGGAGTAGAGTTTGAAGATAGTACTAGTTTACAAGGACCCCAGGTAATACCCCTGGGGATCAGTAACAGATAAATAAAAGGGTCTGCCAGAGCCCTGAGGGTGCGAATGGAATCTGGTAAGTGCCTTGCTCATCTTCATCTGGAAGGTCACAGAAACCCTGGCACGGCTGCTGGTTTCAAATGAATGAGCTAAGAAAGGAAGGAAGGCATGTAAAACTAGATAGCAGGAATTTAAGAAAGGGGTGTTGAGTGAAGATACTGGAGGCGTGATTCAGGAAGGCCACTGAGGAGAGAGAAGGTGCCATAGCCCAGGCGAAATGACAGCAGTGGGGCCTCTCTCAAGGTGAGGAAGAAAAAGGTGAGACAGAGGAGCTGACCCTGCAAGCCCTGGAATCCATGTCAGGGGTGAGATGATCAGGGACAAAGGTGGGCATGAAGGGTCTGCTGCAGAAAGGCCCCAACCCTCAGGACAATGCCCTTCCTACTACTGGCACTGGAGAATGCTTCACTGTGGGTTGGACATCATTGTTAGGAGCAGTTCAAGTCTGGTGGGAGTCCTGGGGGACTCAACCCAGTGGCTGCAAAGATGCAGCCAGGACCAGTGAGGCCCTTCCCCTCCCCCCTCCCAAATGCTCAACCTGGCCTGGGCATCAGCCCCAGCTCAGCGCCCTGATCCTGACCTTTCCCTGAATTCAGGCCAAAAAGGAATGTTTGTCAAGGTGAAGACAAAGCCAAGGTCGCCTTAGGAATTGGCTCACTGCTCCCAACAGGCTTGAGGCATTGGAGGGCACGTCTAGTCGCAGAAGAAAGGACCAGGGAAACATGGTGGGGTGTTTTCCAGGACAGTGAGCAAAATGGGGGTGTGTGGGAGGGAATACGTAGGGGGTGTGTGGAATTTAACCTTGTGTTCCCAGTTAAAATCCATCAGCCACACCAGTGTCCTTCACCCACAGTGAAGGGGTTCTGACCCAGAAGCCAGAGGGTGCAGGGACTTCCTGTGTGTAGCTCACTCAGATGCAAAGGGCAGTAAGACTGCAGCAAAATGTGACTTTTCAAGCCCAGAAGAAATGAAAGCACCTTCCCACTCCATCCAAGCAGACCACCTTGGGCTGTCCCTGCTCACTGCCCTGCATGCCTAGGGTACTCGTCTACACTGACACAAACACCATGGGCCTCCTAGGTGTCAGGCACACAGCAAGGCCACTATGGGGGAGAGTGAAGGACTAGACCCAGGCCCTGCTTGCAGGAGCCTATCACAGAAGACAGCCCTTTCCAGACTCCCTGTGTGGAAGCAGGTTCATCTGGGATTCCATTAAAACACAGGTTCCCGCTGAGAAGCTGCACCTCCAAGTTCCCAGTGAATGATGCTGCTGGTCCAAGGTCTACTCAGAAGAAAAAGGAGTGGGTTTCTGTTGTTGTTACTAATTGTTTAGTTTGATCTTTTTTTAATTAAAAAAAATTTATATGTGTGTATCTGTATGTGTGTGTGATGTGAGTGTTGGTGACAGGTGGAAGTCAGAGGACAACTTTTTGGAATTGGTTTTCTGTCACCTTTATGTAGGTTCAGAATGTCAGGATTGTATGGTAAGCACTTTACCAACTGAACCATCTCACCGGCCATTTTTACGATAATTTTTATAAAGAGATAAAGACTAGGCCATGTGGTGGTACACGCCTTTAATCCCAGAACTCAGGAGGCTAAGGCAGGCAGATCTCTGTGATCTCTGTGAGATCAAGGCCAACCTAATAATCTACATAGCAAGTTCCAGGCCAGCCAGTGCTCCACAGTAAGACTCTGTCCAAAACAAACAAAACAAAACAAAACACAAAAAGAGAGAGAAGGAGAGAGTCTATAATAGTATTGACATAATTTTTCCTGAAAATGACCATAAAATAAGAAACAAAACAATTTGAATTTTTTATACAAATTCTATGCTAACACCTTGCTGTGCCTTCTTATTCTGATACAGCCTACGACGTTGAGAACTACAAGATAAACCCTTCTGGGCCGGACTTGGCGGACTCATGCCCTACCTCCTTCCCCTCCTTGGCCCCCTCCTCGGCCTTCTGATAGTAATTTCCCTTGGGCCCTGGGCATTCAATAGGATCACAAAATTTATCAAACAACAGGTTGATTCAATTTTATCTAAGCCCATTCAAATCCACTATCAACGCTTAGAGATGACTGAGCCTTAGATCTCCCCCAGCAACAACGATAGACTTATAAACGGCCTTCTTAGGCCCCACTCCCTCTCACTTCCATCAAAAACCAGACTAGCATGAGGTTGGTACATTCATCTTTGCCCGCCGAGCTTGACTGGCAGCCAGAGACGGGTAAGAGAAGTGGCCCCCTCACTAAAACACCTAAGACAGGAGGGAAGCCAAAGCTGCGGCCTCATCCCATGACGGGTGTATGATTTGGGGGAGATCCCTTCCAACCTAAGACAGGCGCAGTCACCCGGGCAGGGACCCAAAGGTCCCTCACTGCTCTGCCTTGCCTCCCCAAAAGTACCAAAAGCAAAAACTGTGAGAACTATAGCCTCTCGCGGGAGGAGTCTGGACTACCTTTATTAAAGTAGAAGGGAGGAGATGTTGGAGTACCCCTGCCCCAGTTTGAAACAACCAGGTGGCCTTGTAAAAACATGTTTTTCTTGCCCTGATTTTTTTCTACATTTTACTTCCTTATCTTGTGAAACCACCAGGGCTCATGACTGTAAGTAGAAATTCCCCAGCAGGGCCTTGCCGCCTTCCACTCCCCAGGCCTTCTCTCCGCCCTTTACCTTCCCCCACCCTCCGCTTTACTATATTAACACTGTGTGATTGCTCAATAAAAGAGACTTGATCAGAATACTGTCTTGTCTCCATTTCTTCATGCCCCCTGTCTATTCATTCCTCCAGGTTCAGTCTCGGTGCCCCACGCTGTTGCTCCGTGGGTCGGGGCACTCTTATATAATAGCCACTCCAGTTTCATTATGCCTATGAAATGTGTGTCTGGGAATGGGCTAAAATGCAGATGGGATCTGCACCACTGACAACGATTCAGGCCGAATCCACGGCCCCTCTTCCATAGTGAGTGGAGGGAAGAATGAGGACTCTGAATCAGTTAAAGTGTGTCTTACCCCAGCTGCTTGAGAACTAACCACTCTATGCCTGAAGGGTTGAGGACTATGTGGGGGTTACAGTGCCTGATATGCAGGAGCACCCACAAATGTGATCTCTCTTCCTTCAGCTTGAATTTGTTCCCCAGTAGAGGAGGGAGTATAAGGTATCACAAGATTGTGAGGAAGTAGTTTAGGAACCACATGGACAACGTGGTGCACAGTCAATGATGGAAGACGGCCACTTTCCTTTCTTCTTTCAACTAGTTAGTACTGGGTGGAGTTCAGGGCCAGTGGTCAGGGGAGTGGTTAGAGTGGGAAAGGCCTGAGGCCTGCCCATTGGGTCTCCATGTCTGATTTCAGTGCCTATACCTGTGCTGTTGGGGAAAAGGGCTGTTTAGAGCACACTGGTAAGTAAATCCTTAAGTGCCCATGTTACCACTGCACTGAATATGAACAAGGACACCTGCTAACTCTTGCGTAGAGAAATCAGAGAAAAGACCTGCAGAAGTGGCCATGACCCTCAGGTATGGCAGCCTCCAACTGGCGGGACACTGGATACCATTGAGTCTTGGTTTTCAGGACAGGTCAGCAGATCAACAGAAACAAACCAGGTGCTTTTAGAAGCCAACATACTCAGGTTTAGCAGGGAAAGAACGCTTGGCTCAACTCTCCTCCCTATACCTTTCCTGGCCTATAGGAACACAAAGAACTTCAGAGAAGGCCTTGCTTGTTTCTAGCAAAAGGCAAAGGACTGAGGAAACCCTGCTCAAGAGGTGACATCTAGTAGTGTTCTAAGGTCTAAAGCACAGGCAAGAGAAGAGGTTAGAATGGCATCAGCAAACACATCCATGCCTGGTTTCACATGAGCCCTCTCCCCCACTAAAAAAAGCAAACTTCTTCGACCTTAACCAGAAACTCAAGCTATTTCAGCATACTTTCAGAAAGTACCTCCTGAGTCTAGGATCACCTAGGAGAGACAGAGTGATTCAGACCATGGCTAGCAAAGGTATCCATGGGACCAGAGGAACATGGTGCAGTGGGGAGAAATAACATGTTCTCCAGAAACCACATTCTGTTGCAGTGCGTCCCAACATGCACACCTGCCTGCAACACATGTGTGCATACACAGTTACATGCACATGTAAGACAGGTGAGTATATGTGCACACACACGCACACACACACACACACACGCGCACGCACGCGCGCGCACACACACGCACACTTCCTCTGGAGTCCAGCCTCTCACGTAGTCTGCATTTCTTCCAACAGAGGAGGCCAAGGCCATTCCTCCAGGTCCTGTCTGGGGAACATTTCTCACGGCCTTTACCATCAACACTGAGGTTTCTTTTAACTGGCAGTTAAAGCCAGAGCACAGACACAAGTTTGGTAACGCTTGGTTTTCATAGAGGATAATTTTTCTTCTGAGAGTTTAAAAAATGAGACTCTTGATCGAAATTACAGGTCGCCACCCAAACAGGAAAGGCCACTCATTCTTGCTGAACTCAGATGAGAGGGAAGATCTTTTGCTGGGGTTAGAAAGACTCCAGTCACATAATGATTTGTTTCTAAACGTCAAAAGAAGAAAGAGGTGAAAATGCTAAGACTGCTGCCAACCCTGACACCTCCCAATTTGGCTCTTCTGATTTTCACCTTGCCAAGAGCCCCACAAGAACTCCTGTAGACATCCACTGTCTGGGGTTCCCTGTTTCTCTGTTGCTTTGAAAGAAAGAACAGGAATAGAGAGAACAGTCCAATCTGTTATTAGACCAACATCATCTTTAAGTTGGAGACCACCATTGAATACAGTCTCAATGCCGTGTTGGTTTTAACGCATACATACAGAGAGGTGGCTAGCATTTACTAAATAATTATTACTATCAGCCACTTCATTAAAAAAATCTGTAAATTATCTCATTTAATCCTCATAAAAGTTTGTGATACAGGCTACAAATATGGCAATAATTATGACAAAGATGAATATAACACCGTGTTTCTGTTTGTGTATGTATTGTTCCAAGCCTTTACATACTTGAGCTCCATCTACAAAAGCTTAAGAGGGTGTTATTAATCCCATTTTCTAGAAGAGGAAGCTGAGGCTTACCGGGGGTAACGATGTCAGTCAGGACCTCTCCTCCCATGCTGCACTTCACTGCCTCTTGAGGCATAGGTGAAGCCCTAAAAACACATGGAAAGAATCTGAGGCTGAGCAACCTGTGAGGACAGGAGAGGCCTTCAGTAAAGGTACACCCTCAGCTGCAGCATATTGGATTGGGTTGACACCACAGACACCAGCTGTGGACTGGAGATGACTCCTCTGAGAGGAGATGTGTGTGCTGTGGAGGGCAGAGCCACAGAAGTGAAACTGCCCGAGAATTTTGGAGCCCAGAAGATCATGAGTGAACCCTAGACGTTGGACACGGAGCTATTTACACTGCTTGATTGCTATTTTCTTTGATCTGATTGTGCTCTGGTTCTTCCCTCTTGGAGTAAGAAGAATTTAACTTGTTATTTTTATTGTTCAGTAGCCCACAGTTCAGACATTTTGGGTTATTTTAAAGAGCTACTAAGCTTCTAAAATATTGGAGTTTTTAAGGACCGTGGGATTTTTCAAGTTTCACTTTTTTATACTGTGTTTTTAACATTAATATGAGATCTTGGGGGAAAGAAATGGGAAGGTTATGGTTTAAAGCGATGTGTTTGTGTGTCAAGGTTGACAAGTCATGGTTGACTTCGATTACCAACTTGGCACACTTGGGAAGAGGGAACCTCCACTGGGGAATTTCCTCTATTGGAATGATGTAGCATATCTGTGAGGCGTTTTCTTGATTGTTGAGTGATGTGGGAGGGCCCAGTCCACTGTGGGGTAGGGCTACCCCTGTGCAGGTGGTCCTGGGTTGTATAAGAAAGCAAGCTAAGCCAGGCGTGGTGGCGCACACCTTTAATCCCAGCACACGGGAGGCAGAGGCAGGTGGATCTCTGTGAGTTCAAGGCCAGCCTGGTCTACTTAGTGAGTTCTAAGCATCATTCATCTGTGGTCTCTGCTTTGGTCCATAACTCTGAGTTCCTGTGCTGAGTTCCTGCCTGAATTCCCTCAAGAACAGATTGTTACTTGGAAGTGTGAGATGCAAACCTATTTCCTTAGAAAAAAAAACCAACCAAACAAACAAACAAAAGCTGAAGATCTCTTAAAAACAACAACAACAAAGTGGATATGTGTGTGCCCATTTTGGTAGGTGTTACATTGTATGTGGACTATAGTTTGAATTTATATGAAAAATCTGATTATAAATAAGGCTGAAACAACATATTAGTTGATTTGCGTATCTTCATTTATGAGGTGCCTATTCAATTTTATTATTCTTCTTTTGTAGACAATTATCTTCCTCTTCTACTTAGAATCAATGCCATGTACTTAAAAATGTCTCAAATGGCAAGTCATATGTTACATGTATTTGGCCAAAGACAAACCACTGCCCTACGATTCGGCTCTGAGACAGCATGGCTGACTCTGATTGGCCAGCGGAGTGTGTGTGCAGTGGGAGAAGACTCTTGCACACACCCACCACAGAGAAATCAGGAGCATAAAGAAAAAAGCTCTAGACCAGATGTTCTAGACAGAATGGCACTAGCCAAAGGGACTAACAAAAGGCCCTTAGGGGAATTTCAGAGATGAACAGGAGGAGGAGCTCATAGACTCCCAAACACCCAGCACCAGATGGGACGTGGGGCAACAGTGCCTTTCAGGGGCTTCTAGAGGCAACAGAGTGGCAAAGGACACAAATATCTGATTCCAAGGATATATCTAAACCAGGCACTTTCATAAAGAAGTAAATCAGAGGTTGCCAGGGCCTATGGAGGGGGAATAGAGAGCAATTAGTATGAAAGATAAAGTTTCTACTTAGAATCAAAGCCATGTACTTAAAAATGTCTCAAATGGCAAGTCATATGTTACATGTATTTGAGCAACTTAAAAAAAAATGTGGCAGAGGAAAAGAAGTCATTGGGTCCAGACATGGGCCTGGATCTCCTGAGCACCCACCCTCCTGTCACACAGTCCTCTGATGCTGAGCTCCTCCCTCAGGGTCTGACATCAAAGCCCAGCACAGAATCAGATGGATGAGTCTGCCCTCTGCTTATGCTCCTAGTCCTGCTTCCTTATGGGCTCCTCCCAGGCCTCTCTGTCCTCAGTCTGGGGTCTGCAAATCACTACCAGGCCTTCTGTACTTTGGGTGTGCCTGAGCCTGGTGGGTGGGACAGCCTGCCCTCACCTAAAGTTGACCCCTTTTAGTTCTGCCACAGCCCCACTGCAGGCAGATGGTGCATCAGTTACCATGGACCTGTTTTCCAGAGCTCTGGACACCAACAGGAAACTGGCAGCAATGGCGACATAATTAACCTGGAATGTTCTGAGGAAAGTGAGAACATGTGGGGTGGAGAGGAGTTCTCAAATGAAGCTTTCTGTGGAAAAGGTTGGTTTCCTCCTCTTTTTCTCCCTTTCTGGGAGACTGAAATAAGCTCTGAGAGAGAAAAAACCAATCCTGCTCAGTTTCACATGCATAAGGCAGGCCTGGGGCAGGCACAGGGACTCATATCTGGCTAACAGCTGGACATGCCATGTCTGTGTCCATCACTGAGATACATGCGGTACACACCGTCACAGTGCTATCAGCCCTGTGAGGCCACCTGTGTCTATGCTGTCGGCCAGGGTGTGGTCATTTGGCTAAAGTGAAACCTACTGTTTACGATATAGTCAGGCACAAGCCTCCTACCCCATGCCACTCAGCCAAGCCAGAACCATTTGATGAAGAATCCAATGCTATAACCACATCTGAAATCCTGTTCGGTGTAAAAGTTCTTTAGAAAAAGTTGTTTTTAAGTGTAGCTTTGGTAAATATTTGAGATCTACTTCTTGCTAGGCATACATAGGAAAGGAAAGAGAAAACCTCTTCTGGTTTCACCCACAACAAAAGAAAACAGACTAAAGTACAGTAAGTATATACAGAAGGAGTGCAAGTTGGGGTTCTTCTGAAACAGGGCCTGTGAGCAGCGCCCCCACCACTGTTGCCCACTGTTTCACACACAGGCCACTGCTCCTGGCAACAAGTGGCCACACTGTCTCCTGTCCTCCTCAGGCACTGATGACCAGATGGCCAGGGCTGGAGTCCTAGTCCTGTGGACCTCCTGCATACATACCTAGCATGGGGTCTTGACTCAGACATCGTGACCTACTGGGAATGGAAGTGAGTTACAGTACATCATGGTGACATCATGCTCCTCACTGCCTGCAGATCTGATCCCAACTCCTTAGGCTCAAGATATGAAAATCCTTGCCATCTGATCCGGCCCCTTCCACCTCATCTTCTGCTCCCTGGCGCTCTCCCTGTGTTCCATCCACACCAAGTTCCTGATGTACCCACCTACACATGCCACCCTTGCCAAGGCCTTGGATGTTGTGCCCTTCTATCCTGTCTACTGGAAAACCGCTCTCCACTAAACCACAGCCTAAAGGCTAAATCCCTTGTGGCGTTTGCAAGGATCCTATATACAACCTCTGTCCTACTAAGCTGTGAGATCTTTGAGGACAGAAACGGTGTCTTTGTATGCCTGAATCCCTGCTGCCTAGATCCAGCGCATGGCATAAAGGAGGGACTTAGTCCACATTTACTGAAGTGAATTCATCTAGACAGATATACTTTCACCAGCAAACAGCAAGGGTCAGACTTGCCTTTCCCAAGACAGCCATGGTCTATACGGCATGCAAACAGCCAGGACCTCTGCCAGTGTCTGTGATGGGATTTCGGAGCTCTCCGGGCAGAACCCCAGCCTTGGTGCCATGACCACAAAACATCTCACATCACACAGCAGTGAGCTGTGACTAGGAAGCAATGTGCTCTCTTCAGAGCCTGCCAGGTCCCCCTGTCAGGGCTGCATAGGCCTGGCCACACACCACCACACTGCACATCTTTTACTTAATCAATTCACAGCCTAGAAATAACAATGCACCCCATGGCTGCCTTCATCAGACCTCCCAAATCATACTGGGAATACACAGGCTGGTGAGTATATGTGCCTTGGGGTACCTCCACGGGAAACCAGCAAAACAGTCCCTCCATGCATGTCTGCCTGCCTGCCCATGGGTTATTTTTCTAGAAATATATGCAATTTTTTTCAGCTTTAAGTAAGTATTTTAAAACATTAATCAGTCCCAGAGACACTCCTTTTATATATTATGCAGTTCAGTGAGATTTGAGTAAAATGTGGTAGTTAGAAATGTATCTCTAATTAACATATTTCCTGAATAAAAATGAGAGCATCTGGTCCTTTACTAAGATAAACTATATATGAAACTGGGATGTATCAGAAAATATGTCTGGCATGTCTGATTTGTTTTCTAACAGCAAAGAATGAATTTTCAAAGTTGTATATGTTTAAGGTATACAATGTAATGTTCCGATACACATACAGATAATGAAATGGTTACAGTCCCTCACCTCACACCAGTTACCTGGCTTTTTGTTGTTGTTTATTAGTGTGTGTGTGTGTG
>NW_008360170.1:290880-300275 GCF_000622305.1 Nannospalax galili
GCAGGAACCTGGTGGTGTGTAACACCAGTGCAGCAGCCCTGGGCCCATCCTGCCAGAACCAAGGTGTTCCCAGCTTCACAGGGTTTACCTTTTCCTTCTTGACGCACCAGGAAGGACCCACTGCTTCCCATTTCCTTGCTCTCCCTTACAGTAATATCACTGCACCTTAGTCAGCCTGAAGCTTCCCTTTCCGGACAGTGTTTATATTTTACTAAGTGTGAGCCTTCTGATTAATGTCAGGCAGCATTTCATTGGTGTATATGCAGCATTTAACTAATGATTTGAAGGGCTTAGGTATTAATTCGTATGAAGAAGGGATGCTTTAAATTAAACATGAGCTCTTTACATAGTGTCCAATTTGTCATTTTTAAAGTGATAGCAAATAATTTTTACAGTATATTATTAATAACTCCAAAAAACATTAAAGCTTTTGTGGAAGCCAAACGTACCTTGTTATCCAATAATGTTCTGGATGAAGAGCTGATCTTAATTTATATTTATTTTATACTCCTTCCCCTCAGTGACTCAGGTCTGCCACTTGGGAGGAGCCCAGAGAAGGTTCTTGGTAACCCCATAACCCTGCACAACCCAGGTGAGTCCCTGCTGGTGAGGTGTGAAATTGCAGCCCTGCTGCAACAAGCAGGGAGCTTGCCACAAGAAGGTCAGGGAGGCTTTGGGAGGGTTCTCTATAAAGCAGCCAGTTCAGTAGCAGAGAGCAGCAACACAATTCCACAATAGAAGATACACTTTCAATCTGGTTCCTCATTATCTTTCAATAGCCACCTTCAAATGAGAACCCAAGTGGATGGTCTCCACCCTGAGCCCCCAAGACAGAGGGACCCTTAGCACTTACTCTCCTCCACTAAGCTATTCCCTTGAGGGACAGGGAGGGGAAAGTGAGGAGATGCTCAGAGCCCTGGACATCTAGCCAAGCATCCCATATACAACAGATAAATTGCTCCCGGATGGTAATAAAATTAGAGACTCCTTAGACTCCTTTTCTGTTGGTAACAGGATTAGGAAATAAAAATAAATCCCAAACACACAGAGGCATCTGCCCCGTGCCTTTGGGGGAGCAGTGCTCAGGTTTTGTTTTGCCCAGAATGGCCTTCCACTTGCAGCTTCCCTTTAGCAAGACAGCAAGATGCTTCCTCCCAACTTTCAGAAAGAAGGAAGGGATGTGGAGTCCAGGGCATGGTCATCAAGGGCAGTCAGTACCATCCCACACCAGTCCTTCTGAGCCTCCCAGTTCAAGCTGACCGTCACCTGTGTAATCGTTATGACTTCATGAGGCAGGCATGGTGAGGATGCCACCTCATTTCTTACATGGGAAAACAAACTCTGGCATGAAGAAACTGCCTACCTTAGCTTCTACAGTGGGGTCCTTCTCCAGTGTTCAGGAGAGGCCCTGCACACAGCAAACAAGGGAGGCCCAATGCTAATTTTATGTACCTTCACATAAAATTGAAGTTGAATCATGTCAACTTTGAGAAAAACTGACATTCCTACACATTAGGTAATTTTAAGGGCCCTCTGCATACAGCTAGCTGTCCTTGTAGAGGACCGGGGTTTGATTCCTAGCACCCACATGGTGGCTAACAACTGTCTGTAACTCCAGTTTCAGAGGATCTGACACCCTCTTCTGATCTCTGTGGGCACTGAACAACAGAGGTGCACTTAACAGACACGCAAGCAATAGACTCATACATATAACATTAAAACAATAAACAAAATATTAAAAAAAATAAAGTAAAACCAGCTCTGGGTAAATAGCAATTAGATTCACAAAGACTACATTTATGAAAACATACAACCAGATACACTGAAATGTAAAGAGCTAGGTATAATTGGAACCTTTATCAAGGATGTTCAACTAAATTGCCAAATTTAGTATTTTTCTTTATTTGTGATGTAGTAAAACATTCCTTTTTTAAAAAAGAAATGTATTTCCTGTTTATAAAACATATTCAAAGTTTAAAAAATTCTGGAAGACTACAAATCACAAAGAAAAAATAGCTATTATGTATAATTCCACCTCAATCTCCCCAGTTCTCTCTTTTCTACATCTGTCTCTGATGCATGTATACACATGTGTGCAAGCGCGCGCATGTGCGCGCGCATGCGCGCGCGCGCGCGCACACACACACACAGAACACTAGAACTTAGTATTTCATCCAAGGAAAGGGAACCCAAGGATTGTCTTTGTGGTGGTTTGAATAAAAATGTCCCCCATAGGCTCCAAGTATTTGGACATTTTTGTCCCCAGTTGGTAGCACTGTTTTGGGAGGTCTTAGAAGGTGTGGCTATCCTGGAGAAAGCACATCACAGGGGATGGGCTTAAAGTTTTTAAGCCTTGCTAAATCTCAAGTTGCTCTCTTGCGTCCTGTGCCTGCTTGAAGATATGAGAGCTCAGCTCTTGCTCCTCCTCCAGCCACCTCTGCCACCATGCCTCCCTGCCATGATGAACTCTTGCCCCTTTGGAACTGTAAGCTCAAATAAACTCTTCCTTCTATAAATTGCTTTGGTCAATGTTTCTATCAGAGCAACAGAAAGTAACTAATACACTAATTGGTACTGTGAAGAACCTGACCATGTGAGGTTTTGGAAGAATGTGGAAGACTTTGGAAGTTTTGGCTAGAAAAGCAGTTGATTCCTGTAAGCAGAGATTAACAGGTCATTCTAGTAAGTGCCTGGAAGAAAGTAGTGCTGAGAACAATGTAGTTCCATGGGGAAATAAGGACTTAGCAGCAGTTGGGATATCTTGGCAAAGGGTCTGTCTGGAGTCCGCAGAGGAAATTTCAAGACAGCCTAACATAGAAATGGTGGCATGGCTTTTAATGGTAAATATTATGTAGATCTAAAATGAAAAAGAGCAAATGGAGCAGAAAGAAATACAGAATTTACAGTTTGGACAGAAAAAGAGCAATAGGAAGATAAATGTTGGAGCCCAGGCATGTGATGGAGAGGATGCCTTTGATAAGGAGATTAAAGTGATTAAGGAGGGGCCTAGAGGCTTGCACTTAAACAATGGAGAGAGTGCCTCCAGGGCAACACCACACCCAGTTAAGCCTCCAACTTGTAAAAGGAAAATGCTGCAGTGGCCACTGAAGAGAAAGAAGAGCTTCTAAAATAGATAAAGAAGGCTGGGGTCCATCCCAAATTTGTAGCCAAACTTGGCAGTGTGGTTCACCTGGTGCTGGCTTTAGAGGCCTGAAAAATGCAAGAGTGAAGGGGTCATCGGTTCTTCCTCCTCGGTTTCAGAGAGCTACCGAGGCCAGGCAGGGTTCCCCTGCATAAAGAAGCCCCTGATAGGCCATTGTATGAAGCTGTGAAGGTGAATCCTGGTTGGCAATGGAGATCCCAAGAAGACATTTGTGATGCCAGAGCTGTGATGCATCTGACAAGAAGACTTGCATACAGGGAGTGGTACCAGCCAAGAGAGAGATGTATGTTGCATGCAGCAGAGCTGGAAAGGTTGAGCCATCTAAGCCCTGTGGGAAGTCAGACGTGAAGCTACTGGATTTGGTGTTTGCCCCGCTGGTTTTCGGTCTTGTTTTGGTCTGGTATTTCCTCACTATGCCTCAATTCCTCCCTTTTAGAATGGTAATGTATATTCAGTTCCACTGTATGTTTGGAGTACGTAATTTGTCTTTTGATTTTACAGGGACTCACAGGTAAGCAATTTCCTTCAGTCTCAGAAGAGACTTTGGACTGTGGACTTTTGAGTAGTCTTGAGATTGGTAATGACTATGTGGACTTTTAAGGTTGGACTAAATTTGGACAGTTTTTCCCCAGTGGTGGTACAATTTTGGGAGGTCTTAGAAGGTGTGGATATGCTGGAAGAAGCATGTCACTGGGGGTGGGCTTAGAGAGTTCTTAAGCCTTGCTGGATCACCAGTCACTCTCTTGTTCCCTGTGCCTGCTGGAAGATGTGAGAGCTTAGTGTCCCTCCTCCTCCAGCTACCTCTGCTGCCATGCCGCCCCACCATGATGGCCTGTAATTCTCCTGGAACCGTAAGCTCAAATAAACTTTTTCTTCTATAAATTGCTTTGGTCAGTGTTTCTATCATAGCAACAGAAAAGTAACTAATAGTCTTCTACCACAGGCTACTGTTAAAGTCACCTCCCACAAAGCATTTGTTAGTAATAATTGTCAAGGCATCTGTGAGCATACATGTCAGGTACTAGGCTGAGCTTTGCCTGTATATAGAATCCTCACTATATCCCAAGTGCGATTTTCAAAATTGGTTAGGTACTGAAGTCTTAACTAAAAAGTAGCAGAACCAGGATTAGAAACCACCCTGTCCAGCTACTTCAAAATTTATGCTCTTCCTAGTATACCAGACTGCTTTGTAGAGCTTCATTCTTGAATGGCAGTATCACTTTAAAAGGAAAGCACTTGCATATTGCATAGTACTGCTGTGGGGAGATATATATTCATTTCCTAGGACTGCAGGAACAAAGTACTGCCTGCTGGACAGTTTAAACAACAGAAAACATCATTTTACAGTTCTAGAAGATATCATTAGTATCAGCTCAATCTGAGAACTGTGAGAGAATCCACTCCAGGCCTCTCTCCTGGTTTCTGGTGGTTGGCTGAAAATCTTTGTCCTTCTTATCCGATGGAAACAAACCTGATCTCTGCCTTCATCTTCATAAGGCATCCTCACTGCATGTCTATGTCTGATTTTCCTCTTAAAAAAGAGATTTATTTTTATTTGTGCGCATGTGTATGCACACGTGTGTGTGTGTGTGTGTGTGTGTGTGTATCTGTGTGAAGGTATGTACACTTGAATGTAGAGGCCAGACGACAGCACTAGTTCCCTGGAGCTGGAGTTACAGGAGGTTGTAAGCTGCCTGATGTGGGTGCTGGTGACTGAACTTGGGTCCTGTGGAAGAATAGCTTTTAACTGCTGAGCCATCTCTCCAGCCTCTACATATCTTCTTTTTATAAGGACTGCAGCCATACTGGATCAGAGCCCGCCCCAGTGGCCTCACTGTAACCAATGGCATCATCATTGATCTTATTCCCAAATAAAATCACATTCTGAGATAGGACCTCAATGCCCAGTAAGTTTCTAAGAACACATTAAGTTCTTAGGGGATATAATTCAATGAGATGAAAAAGAGGAGTGGGGGAAGGAGAGGGAAGGAACACTGAAGGGAAAGGATAGGCCAGGGACTAGACTAACTTTTGGCTAGGCTTATGTGAATTCCACCTAGATAGGCTAGTCCTCCAGGAGGAAGGTGTCTGATAGCATCCAGTGTTTCTTAGAAAAGGGTGTACCTGTCATGGTGCATGCGTGTAGACAGTAGGTAAAGAGACATGCTAGCAGTAACCATGTTTAAATATTACTGTGTCATCTCCACCCCACCCATCCACCATCTTTGGTATTGACTTTAGAATTGTATGTCCTCACAGAAATCGGCTATCTTCAAGCTGATGAGGTTGAAAGATAATATATGCTGTTCCCAGAGAGCATTAAGCTGTATTACCCCAGTTACACCAGAATAGAATTTTCCAAAATACAGACTCAATTTAAAAGATTTAAAGTAGAAGTAAAATGGTCTTACTACATGCTTCCTAGGGGGAAATGTGTAAATATAGCCATTATTTACTCACCCACTCATGTAATTTGTGTTTAAACAGAGTGTGCCTGCTACTACATATGCAGAGGACATTAGGATTGGCTGGAAATACCTTAGGAACTGACTTCTACAATGCACTTGGCATTGCAGTTGCTGCTAAGTGCTGTGCAAATAACTTGGCATTAGGCTCAATCAGTAATCAGTATACAAAATCAGCTGACATGAGAAAAGGCTCGCTGTAATTATTCTTAAAACCAACAAGACTATTGCTAACAGCAGAGGACTCACACACTAGAAAACGGAAACAAGGCTCACCTGACATCTCAGTGCACCTTGGCAAAAGGCTTCTGTGATTTATTTAACTGAATGCTGGCAACCATGGGGTTAGCTAGATGCTCTGGGGTTTCTAGCCTTGGACCATCAGTTCATAACAACACATTCTGCTCACTCATGAGGTAAAACAAAGCCAGGTTACCAAGACCACCAATCCATCAGGACCATGCACGCGCATACACATACACACACCCAGCATCTTCCAGTTCCATTCAACAGATCACTGCTTTGGAATCTGGTCTGTTATCCTGGGTATGGGACTAGTCTAACTTGAGTCTAGCTTCCTATCAGATGGGAACACGTCTGGAGGTTGCTATGCAATTTAAACAGCATTTTGTATGGGTAGCTCTCACACAGAGCTGGTTATTGGTAGATGGAACTTTCTGACATTTCCCTCTTCCATAGTAAGTATGGAACCTTCCCAAGAAAAACCTCCACCTGATTTGCCACAAGCATGGGATTTAAACAGGTGAACTCGTGTGGGAACTTGGAAACCCCAACTTCTGGCTCCATCCTCTTACAAGCGAGAAGGCTGTATAAGTTTTCCTGGAAGGGCTGACATAATGAGGGACATTATTAATACTTGTGTGCCAGGAACTACTCAGAGGATTTTACATAGTTTTAAATATTTAAATTCTCACAATAGCTCTGTGAATAGGTATTATCCTTATTCCTGCCTAACAGATAGAGAAACTGAGGCACAGAGAAGTTGGATGGCCTGCCAAGGTCCCAGAGCTATAAGGTAGTGGAGCAAGGACCCAAGATCAGGCTGTGTAGACTCAGCCCCATGGCCTTAGAAGCACTATTATGAAGCCCTTACTTGTAAAAATCCTTTCTCTTTTTAACAAGTTTGGGACTCCTATCCCCATGCACACATACACCTTTTATAGCTCTTTGCTTCACTTTTTAGTGAAGCATTCACTAAACATTCACTCAACTGCAGACCTAAAACACAGGGTGCTGGTTGCTTTTTGACAACTTGACACAAACTAGAAACACCTGGGAGGAAGGCGCCTCAATTGAGGAATTTTTTCCATCAGATTGGCCCGTGGGTATGTCTGTGAGGAGGCATTTTCTTGATTGTTGAGTGAGATGAGAGGGCCCAGCACACTGTGGGCAGGTAGGTCTGGGTTGTATTAGAAAGTAGGCTGAGCATAGGCAAGAGGAGCAACCCAATAAGCAGCATTCCTCCATGGTCTCTACTTCAGTTCCTGTATCCAGGTTCCCACCTTGCTTGAGCTCCCGCCTCGAGCTCCTTCAGTGATGGACTATACCCTGTAAGCTAAAATAAACTCTTTCCTCTGCAAGTTGCTTTTGGTCAGTGTTTTATCATAGCAACAGAGAAACAAACTATGACACAGTTTGCCTGGGATGGAAACCTGGACTGTATCTCCATAACCTGATGGCAAGGAAGGAAAGAATATGACCAGAAGAAAGGACCCAAAGGCACTCAGCGCAAGACAAGAAGAGCCAGGCAGTCCTGAATAACGTAAAGAAGGCATGTCTGAGTTGGCTGTGGATGACAGAGGCGAGCCAGAGAGAAGCCCTGGTTGGCAAGAACAGCACAAGAAAAGATAGTAAGGTCAACACTGGGCACAGCCCCAGAGAGCAGTGAGCATTTGTCCAGCTTAGTTACAGTGTGCTGAGTCTACGCCACCCTTGAGGCCCTGAGTGCCAAACCTAAGAAAGTGAAATTCTGAGTGTATTCCAAAATTCAGTTAAGGGAGCGGGATGAAAATCTGCTGGGGAACCATCTCTGGATTCTGTAATGGTGGCAATTTTCCCTGAAGATACTGCTCAGTCCAAACACTCTCAAGGAAAAGTTTAATAGAGGACCACCTTCTCTCTCCTCTGGTTGAATCAGAAGCTGGCCAGAATGACTCTTTCCCAAACCAGACATGGCCCCATGAAGATGAGTACTGCCTGGAGAGTTGGGAGAAAGAATCATGAGTCTCCAACACCACACTCAAGCTCTTTTCAGATAAGTAGGTCACTTGGAGGCACCCGCTCTGCACAGGGTACTGATCAGGACCTGAGGGGAAAGAGAGGACTCTAGATGGGGCAATCAACACTGTATTGCCCAGGGCATGGGGTCTCTACCGACTTCCACTTCCTTCCCTATTACAAATCTAACTCTTGCTCCCGAGGCTCTACCATCTCCAACTAGTCTGCTGGCCAGCCTTCCATACCACCCAGTTGAAACCTCTCACATGGGTCCAAGACCCAAATCATCACCAATTCCCTAGTATTTAAAATGCATTTGTCTCCTAAAGCACACATGGATTTGTTAAACAATCATGTTAGAAGAAAAAAAACCTAGAACATTCCTTTACATGTCCAAAAATAAGGATTACAGTTAGACATAAATCTGAATGAGCCCAATAGCGCAGGACCTTGAGCTAGCGCCACATAGTGCAGCCATATTCCCTGCACCTCAGTCAGGCTAGGATTAAGACAAACTGGGTAAAACCTGACATTACTTCTGGAGCGCTCAAGAAGGTGGCAGCACCTCAAGATCTTAGGAAAGCAGAGAGAAGAACAGAACAGTGTGGTCTCCTTGCTAGTACAGTGGACCATTCTATTGGGAAGGAAGAACTTTCTCCACAGAGGGGCCTGTCACCTGCAGAAGACAAAGAGGCCAAGTTTGGGAAGAGGCCAGTTTTCCTTGGCATCTGAAGTCACTTCCTTGTGCTGGTTTTGGAGAGTGAATGCAGGATACCCCTACTCATTTCCACATGTCAAAAGTCTATTTAGTGGAGACAGATGTGTGATTGGTTTCTCTCTTCCTTCCTTTCACCTTCCAAGTGAGAAGCCTGAACAGGGAAATCTATACTTCTCAGGCTTAAAGCTGGAGCTCTAGCTGTGGATCAGGTTCTGCCAGTTAGAAGTCAGATGTGCTACAAGAGGTGTACAAGGTGAGATGTAGCTTCTGCCTGTTAAGTTCGTTATGACGTGAGCCCTGGACTCCAGAGGCAGAGGCAGATCGATCTCTGTAAGATCAAGGCCAGTCTGGTCTACATACCAAGTTACAGACCAAGGGGGACCCTTTCTAAAAAAAAAAAAAAAAAAAAAAAAAAAAAAAAAAAAAAAGATAATTATGAGTCCAGAGCTTGTGCTATACCTCCCTGGCCTCCCTGGTTATTAGAAAAATAGGGTGGTGGTGGTGGTGGCTTCTTTTCTAAATTCCTTCATGTCTGGACCTCAATTTAGAAGCTTATCCTTCAGCTTCGAAAGAGTTTAGAAACAGCTGTGAGGCTAATTGGACCCTGGTTGATAAATCATGTCTCATAAGCCACAGTGCTCAAAGGTCATAGTAGCCATATTGAAAAGACTTCTTTGAACACTGCTATTTAAGGAGAATCAGGGGATTCATTTGCTAAAGGCAAAATAGTAGCTTCCTTACATGGCTTACATAGATGGCTCTATATGTTCTCACCTGACAGCTGAGAAATCAGGCCCAAGGCTGAGGAGTG
>NW_008360171.1:0-7263 GCF_000622305.1 Nannospalax galili
TATCTGTTCTCTTTTTTGGGCCTTGGTATAAATTTGCCTTATGAGAATTTCGGTTTATGTCACTCACTTAGATTATGCTTTCTCCTGACTTCCTCACCAGTAGGGCTTACTAATTTCTCCTTTTCTTTGTGGGTTTGAGACAAGCTATCACTCTGTAGCCTCCTTGTTTCCTTATTGTTGATGGGGCTGGCCTTGCTTGGACCCAGCGAGTATCACTAAATTTGATGTGAGTTAATTATTACACTTTTTTTATACTGAGTCCAGAGGATTGCATTGTTAGACCTTCTCCCTCTCATCCAGCTCTTCCATTCTGCCTCTGCCTCTTCTTGCTCAATGTCTCTGATTCAAATAGGGCATATTATAAGTGACGTGTTTAAGTTTCAATCTACATCCATTGTTTATATTCTGAATCTTGAGCTGTGCTTAGTCTCTGCATCCACTACTGGTAAAGAGAGAATACATAAGTCTGGGGCAGCTTTTCTCTGAGTGTGTGAGCATAGGAGTTTAGAAGGAACTTCCTGCTATGTCAGAAACACAGTTAGCCTTCAGAAATATGCTCGTCTCATTGAGGGATTACTGTCTCCCAGCCTGTGTCGTTATCTAGTCTTACACTGCTGTGCACTGGCTGCCCTCCTGCTTCCTGCCTTTTGTGTGTCTTTGATGAGAGGGAAGTTGGTTACCCTACCTGCAGTCAAGCCGCTATTGCACAGGTGTGCGGGTCTTCCTTTACCAGTGTTTTCTTTATAGTCCCTTTATCCTTCCTAATCCCACCACATCCAAATACTATTCTCCTCAACCCCCTTCCTCCTTTCCTCCTATATATTTCCACCTATAGTATGCTCTGCTCGTGTCCCTTAAGATAAACTCCCGTCTGTTCACTTCCTTATTTTTTAGTGTCACCTCACTTACATAGAGAAGAAAATGATTGTCAGAGCAGAGCCAGGTCTATGAGTCTATAAGTGGATCCTGTAAATTTGCTCCATTAGCACAATGGAGTTTTACCCCTTTTATAGGAAAAGGAAATCAAGTAATGTGTAGGTTGATGGATGGAGCTAGAAATGGCTGTACTACATGAGATAAAACAGATACCAGAAAAGAAAACCACAGGTGTTCTCTCCCAAGTGTGGCTCCTACCACCAAATCCTGGGCATATACTGCATGGAAATGAGTTAAATATGGCAAAGAGATATGTGTACTCACTATTTATAGCAGCACTGTTTGAAGAATAGGGAATCTAGTTACATGCCCAGTGACAAATGACTTATTGCAATGTGACAGAATACACATTTCTAAAGAATACACTGCAATTCCGTCACAGAAAAGAGTAGGATCTTCTCATACTTGAGAACAAGTTTGACCTGGTGGACACTGTATCAGGTAGAGGAAGTTGAAACACAAGCACTGCATGATCTGAGACCCAAGAGAAGTACGATAAAAGAAAAGACAGATGATAGATGTTGAAGGTACAACAGCAGTGTGCAGTGACTGGGGAGAAGGTGTGGTAGATAACAGAAACACTGTCATGGCTTCATCGCTTACCTGAATCCTCCTGTTCTACGGCACAGCGAGTGAATTAAACTCTCCAACCTGAGTTTTATCTTAACATTTTTAGAGAAGACCGATTTGGATACACTGACCGTAGGAAAATATAAAATTTTACATGTGGATATGTTAATGACTGACTAGATCAATATCCAGTGTCCATATGTATAACAAAATATCAAGGAAATGTCATAAATATGAAAAATATGGTGTCCTCATATAATAAAGACATTATTTATATTAAAAGCTATTTATTTTTATTCTATGACCATTTTGCTTGCATGAATGTAGGTGCATCCATGTGACCACTGTCTGTGGAGGCTGGAAGACAGTTTGGGAACCCTTGGAACAGGTGTTAAGCACGATTCTTAGCACCACGTGGGTGCTGCAACTTAACCTGGTAATCTGCAAGAGAAGCCAGTATTCTTGAACTGTGAACCATATCTCTAACTCAGGAATAAAGTTTTAAAACTCTCTCATTTCTTCTCCTTTCTTTCTTTTTTGTTGTTTTGTTTTTGTTTGTTTGTTGCTGGTGGTTTGTTTTTTTGAGAGTTCCCTTCATCAAATATTACACACATGTAGGTGTCTGATGCATCACTATTTGTACACACAACATGAACATTGTTCAGTCAGTGGATCTTGTCTCCATGTTTCCATTATTCTCTGCAGTGCAGATCCCTGTTCTCAACCCCTTCCTTCTGGATGCATAAGTTGGCCAGTGTGTTCCTTTGAGACATATTTAAGGCCAGAAAAGGAGGATTACAATAGAGAATATACTAGGCCAGTGGGGGTGCACACGGCTTTAATCCCAGCACTTGGAAGGTAGAGTCAATTTCTGCTCCTTTACAGTGCAACCATGACCTTGGGTGAGTCACATGACCTCTCCGGTGTGTACGGGGCACTGGAAGCAGGGAGCATACATTCCTGGTGGCAGTAAGCTGCTTGAGCTGATGGTAACCATGAAGGAGACGTTCCATGCCTGTGTCTGGAGCTTGGCTCGCTGGTTGTTATTGTGTTGTGGTTACTGATGCTATCTTATTTTCACAGCGGCTGACAAGGGAGCCCAGCACTTAGTACATGTGCATTAAATATTGAACACCTAAAGAAACCTAGGCAGAAAATCGCATCCTCATTTAAAGACAGCAAAGCAAGATGGTGAAAATCACAGGGGACTTGACCATGGAGGGCAGTGCCTGACTGGACCCCGCTGCCTCTGACTCACAGGGGCTGCTGTGCATAGGAAGGTTCTGGGTTCAGGGACCCTGGGCTCTGTCACTGAAGGGCATGTGTGGGGAGGGAGCTGTGTGCTCAGTAGCCTGGTTCATGTCCATCCAAGGGGAAAAAAAACCCCTCTGCCTAGCTGCACATCCCAGGCCTGTGTTCACCTCCTGAGGTGAAATTCCAAGTTCAGGGTCTGCTGTGCCTCAGGAAAGGCCCAGAAGTGGAGGCAGAGAAGCCTGATGCTCATCCCTGTTAGATTTCAGAGTATAGAATACAGGAACGATAGGAGAGAAAGAAAGTGGCCACATCTGACCGCAACAGACTAGACTGTGTTTATCAGCCCAGCGAGGGGCAGCAACCTTCCCTCCAGATGGAGGCTGTGCAAGGGGTGTAGGGGCTGGTCAGAGTCTTATATAGGGGCAACAGTTACAAGGGGATTGGGGGCGGACAGCTGCTGCAGGGGCAACAGGGCCTGCAGGGGAGATTTATTTTCAGTCATTCTTGTGGCCCATCTGGACACCCAGGCAGGTGGAAAGAGAAAGTCCCCCATATAGAACTGGATAGTTGGGGGACCAGACGTTCTGTGGTCAGGTCCTACGTTGTGCAAATTTCCTTCGATCCCCAATTCCTATGAGGTTGCACTTCCTGCGGAACTCCCTCAGCCCTGTCCTTCCTCCTCTGTTGGAAGTGTAGGACTCCTCTCCAATTCCAGGCCCCGCAGATCAAGGTTTGTGCAGTGGCCGTTAGGTCCACCCGAGATCACACCTGTGATGGCTGAGTGTGTGGGAGCCATTTCCTCGCTGCTGTATGGACTCAGCCACCACTGGAGCCGCCCCCACGGCACTCACCTTTGAGATAATGTCCCCTCCCAGCTGTCTGCAGTGGACAAGCTAGGGGTGGAACTTGGGGTGGAGTCTCATAGCTGCCTTGAGTCCCCACACCCCTCTGAGGCAGTGGATACACTCGCTAGTCAGCAGGGTCTGGGCAGCTTCCTTCCTCTCATCTCTCCTCTCTATCTGAGGTGAGCAGACATTTCTTGTGTAACACTATTCCTGAGGAAATGTAAACAAACTCACCCCAGTTGGGGAACCACCCACAGACCAAGTGAGATTACCAAAGTCCAACGTGGTGAACCAATGAGTGGATGGGACTTAATATGTATGGAAGAATACATGAGACTTGGGAGGGCATGAAACATGGAAGAGGGTCTTAATTTGATTAAGAACCATTGTATGAAATGTACAGAAGCTCTATAAAAATCTCAGTAAAATTATTTTTTAAAGGAAATAGCTTTTGAATACTTCCGTTTGCTTATCTAGTTCAGAACTTGTTTACTAATTATTTCTTCTTTTCCTTGGGTCCAGTACCCCGTTCCAAGGCACATGGTTACACAGTCATTGTTCATTTTATCATCCATTGACATTCAAGTATACGTCCATGGACTTCTCCCAGAAGGAGTGGAAATACCTAGACTCTGTTCAGAGGGTTTTGTCCAAGGAGGTGATGTTGGACAACTACAGCGATCTTCTGTCTGTAGGTGAGGAGATTTTTCTTGCAGAACTTTTAAGTATTTTGAATCCTTTGACAGATGATAAAAGTCTGCTTTGTACATGTTAGTTATGTTGATGAAGTCTTGCATTCCTTTAAAAGTATTGTATTGGGGTGTATGGGCATCATAAAGAGCTTGTTTATATTTTTTATTTTCTTTCTATTTCTACATGTTTGGATACATCTTCATTATGTTTGTTGTTAATTTCAGCCACCCACTAATACATAATACTGTAGACAAAATCTTAAAATTGCATTACTGTAGCTGCATTTTGAATCAGTGTCAGAACTCAGCATATAAAAACTGACATAAAGTTCCTGTGTACTTTATTGAGTCGGTCAGAAGAATTAAAATTTGAAAATTATTGGAGATTCATCTCTTTTTCTCTATATTATCAGTTTAGCACAGTGCTGTGTTAGAAATCTGGTACTTTCTAAAGAATCTAGCAAGACTGGGCATGGTGGTGCACACCTTCAATCCCATCACTCTGGAGGTAGAGACAGGAAAACCTCTGGGAGTTCATGGTCAGCTGAGTGTACATAGTGAGTTCCAGACCAGCTGGGGCTATGGGAGACCCTGTGTCAAAAAGGCAAAAGGTGGAAAAAAGGATCCAGCAAGCTAATGTGCCTCTTCCTCATACACAAGTCTTGCTGTATATAAGCCTGATCTGGTCTCCTGTCTACATCACAGCAAAGAGCCACAGAGTGTGAAGAGAGGAGACACTGTAGCCAATCAGGAAGGTTTGAGTAGCTGAAAGAGGGGCCCATGTGAGAGGACCTAAGTAAAGAGGGAAAAATACCTGAAAATGGTTTGTCCAGAGTCTGTTTCTCCAGAAAGAGATTCTGATCATTTAATTTATAGGACTTTCATCAAGCTCTGTCCTGTGGTCAGTGTCACATGACTTTTCTTTCCTTGCAGATGAATTGTGTGGAAATTACTAGTATGCAAATGGCACTTCATTTAATTATTTATTGAAATTTTCCATATCTCCCATGTCACATTTCTTTCAATACAAGATAATAACAGATTTTTTCCCATGTGTTTTTCTTTAACAACAATTTTTCAATGTATGGTTTTTATTGAATTTTTGAGCATTTCATAACAAACACATTGAAGATCTTTATACCTATACTGATTTTCTGCCCAGCAACAGTGCCAAAATTAATTTGTCACATCTAAAACATGTTAATGGATCTTAAGGATATTTTACATACAGCCTCATGTCACTCAAATAGACTTTTTTGAGTTCTTCTTTTCCTATTCTAATCCATTTTGGTCCACACTCTCTTGCTGCTCTAAAACAAGAAGTACCTCACTGAATAGTGGGAGGGAGGGTGAGCACCGTCTCATTCCAGGTGTTAGAGGGGATGCAGTGTTTTAGTTCATCCTATTGCTCTCCTTCATTTCTCATACGTGTCTCTTCATTTTCAATTTGTTGATTTTTTACAAATTTCTTCAACATGTTTACACATATCGCTATTTAATCATTCAAATGCATTTTTGCATTTTCTAGGTTGATCTTGTCATTTCTGTCCTTATCTGTGTTTATATACTGTATTCCATTTCATGTTTTGTGTCTGTTTGTCCACTTACTATTTCTGGAATTAAAGTTGGTTGGTCATGACATGTGATTGTCTTAACATATTATTGAATTCATTCCCAAATATTTCTTTGGGAATAATGCATCTTTGTTCCCCAAAGGAAGTGATGTACAGTTTTTGTTGAAGTTACTGTATTCTAATCAAGTTTTCCTTTCAAGGTGGTGCTAGCTCTGTGGATTGAGTAGGACAGTGTTCCTGACCTTTCCTGTCTGAGAACTTCCAGGTTAGGTCTTTCCCGTATATGTGTGAGGTTTTAGTGTCATCACTACTGGGTTCTTTTCAGAAAGTCCCCTCCTCTGCATTAAGATCAAGTATATTCACTACATTCTCTTCTGTAAGATTCAAGGTATCACTTATTAAATCGAGTTCCTTCTATTTCAGTTGAGTTTTTGGCAGGTTGAGCCATAAGGAGGTAATTTTCTTCTTCTACATGTAGCCACCCACTTTGAATAGCCACATTTGGTGTCAGTACTGTTGTTTCTCCAATCTTGATTTTTAGTCTTTTTGTCAAAAATCACATGGCTATATGTGCATGGACTTAGTGTTCCAGTCATCATTTTTGTTCCACAGTCCACAGATGCATGTGTCACTTTTCATACTGGTACTATGCTGTATTTATCAAAAGAGCTCTGTTGTATAAATTGAAATGAGTGGTGAAGGTATGAGAAACGTTTTTCTATGTACTTGATTATTCTGGTAATCCTGAGTCCTTTATGGTTCATTATGAACTTTAAATTTTTGTCTACAATTGTGTTGGGAGTTTGATAGGTGTGTAATTGAATTTGTAGATTACTTTTTGGAGGATGGCCATCTCCAAAATATTAATCCTACAAAGTCATGAGCATGAGAGGTCTTTCAGTCTTTTTGTATCCATTTTAAATATTTTCTTCAGTGTCTTAAAGATTTCATCACCCAAGATTTACTTTCACTTCCTCCATTTGACTTTTTTCCATGATATATATTTTTTAATGCAAGTGTAAATTGTATTGTCTCTTTGATTTTTTCTTGGCATGTATGTCAAGTTGTTTGATTTCTTATGTATTTCAAGTTGTATATAAGAACAGGTGATCATTGTGACCTCATGAACATAGAAAGTTTTAGTCCAGCAAAGGATACTATCTATTTATTATGGGGGAAGCCTAGAGAATGGTAAAAGGTAAAAAAATCACATGTCTATCTGACAGAAGGTTTCCATCTGGAATATACAAGGAACTCAAGCAATATTAAGAATCTGAAGAGACCAATTAAGAAAAATGGGTCTATAGTTTTCTTTTTTGGTAGTATCTTTACCTGGCTTTGGTATTAGAGTGATGCTGGCTTCGTAGAAGGAATTTGGATGTAAGTCAATAA
>NW_008360171.1:7375-13569 GCF_000622305.1 Nannospalax galili
GGCCTTCAGGTTTCACAGACCCTCAAACAATACTGGTTATTGCCATTGCTCTAGATCTTGAAAATATGACCCTATTACTGAAGACACTTCACATCTGAGCGAAAGAACATGGAGAAATCAAGCTGGTAATGACCTTGAAGCTACATCTCTTCATAATACTAGAAGGTGCTATGCATGCTACCAGAAGAGGAAGGTCATTATCAGCATTATCAAGCTGTGAACTTTGTGAGCTACAATAAAAACTGGAATGGCAAAGAAAAAAAATTTAAAGTGGTTCTTCACTCTTTAGGGAAGAAAATGGGAGTAAGGAAAGAATTGTGGAAACTTCTCTATCTGTATTTTTTCTTCTTCAGATTTCAAGATAACAAAATATCAGCATTTATCCTGGACAGTGTACAAAAATTTGCTACATTCTAGGATAACATTTGTGTATGTGTGTGTACACGCATCTGTGTGGAGACCAGACAACTTTTGGGAGTTGATTCTTTGACCATGTGGGTCCTGGGGATTGAACTCATGTTGTCATGGCTGGTGGCAGGTGTCTTTACCTGCTGAACCATCTTGCTAGCCCTTTGCTATATTATTTTTTATATACTTGTTTGTAGAACTGTGTTTTTAAGAAGAGGTTTGCCATCTAGTGGACACACTTAAACAGAAACCTTAAAGTCTTATGTACCAGATCCTTGCAGTGGAGCAAATCTTTTCCTCAACACCATTGGTGAGAAGGGAGGCAGTCTGATGGCTGAAACCAGACTTCAGAAATGACTACTGAGTTATTTACTATGTGACTTGGGGCAAAGTATCAGTTTTCTGTGCTTCAGTTTTCAGACCTTCATTTAACAAATATTATGAGGCATTCCTTTATTGGGGGCAGAGGACAACAGCCTCCTAGAGTTTAATAAAGTTGTGTGCTGGGGTGGAAGTGGGTTACTGTTTGTTTTAAAGAAACTTACCATGTGTATATGATGTGTGTGAAGGTAGGTGCTGTGGAATTCGTGTAGTCAGAGGGTAACTTTGGGGAGTTGGTTCTCCTTTCATAGGTTCTGGGGATGGAATTCCACAGCACCTACCTTCACACACATCATATTTTCTGGAGCAGTGTGGAAGATGGAACTTTGCTTTTGATTGATGTATATTACCACAGGAGCAGGAACGTAACTGGTATACATTCACAGTAAGATACTGCTGCCTAAGAACAAAATTTCATGTTTTCTCTCACTTTTGCATATTTCAATTGAATATTCCAGTTGTATGGTTCACTTGGCATACAATAGTAAGGGCCAGCAGGGATAGCAGCTTTCAAAAGAGGAAAAATGCAACACAAAGGTATAACGGTTCAAATAGAAACAATAGAACTGGAAGTTCTGAATGTGGTGAGGCATGAGGGAATGTGGGGAAGGAGAACTAACACTAAAGATCTTTTGTAAAATTTGTATGGAAACCTACTGTGTAAAATAGATGTCCTAAAATATATACAGGCACGGGGAGACAATACCCCGACATTGACACCATCTTAAACAAACAGAAAGCCAAGATACAGGAATGGTGGCCTCTTTTGGAGTTGTTGGCCAGGTTTCATAGAGCAGCAAACATTGTAAGCTATTGCCAATGCTGTTGGTTACCCTCCAGATCTTTTAGGTAATATGCTATTGCTCAAGAAAATACAAACTTGACTCAGATAAAATTGAGAAATCAAGCCAGTCTTTCCTAGAAGCTTATTCCCTACAGGCTGTATTACAAAGTACTGCAAGATGCTATGCATGGCACTGGAGAAGAAAAATAATCATCAATTATTTGGTCTCTGTAAGATATAGTCGTGACTGGTCCAGGAAGATCGTGGCATGAATGTTATGGAAGTAAATAACCATTTCCTGATTGGTTTTAAGGCCTGCTTCACTGGAGAAAACTCCGATCTGGCACCATTATTTGGACCAGGAACCTGTGGCTCCCTAGTTCTTAGGCCTGAGTCAACCTCCTATTATTCTGATAAGTAGATGTGCTATTAAAGTTAATCCTTGTGACTTTCCATTTATATCAACAGATTAGTTAATCTCTCAAGCCTCAACAGTGTTTATTTTTGTCCTAGATGATGCCTAACATAGAGACATACAACTTGACCACAAGCTAATAATAAGAGTCTGTGGAGTACTCAGCTCAAGATGGGACCTGTTTATCACAACCTTCCCCCAAAGTCCGCAGCTTGCTGCATAAGTTGAAAGACTTGCATTCAGAGGCTGTGTTTGACTACAAGGAAACTGTTTTCTGGGAATACCAGTGCACTGCACTTATGAAATCAGTGGTTGTAGCATCACATGGGATTTCTGCAGAAGCTCAAACTAGACAAAATTCGAAAACGGAAAGTGGCAGTTGGGCACAAATTCCACCCCTTGGCCTGGTGCTACTGGCAATCAAAAGTCACTGATTTTCATGGGTGTTGCCCCAGTTCTATCAGCATGTCTGGGTGGATGTTTAAGTGTGTATGTTTGGTGAAGATTTTATCTGTTCATTGAAAAATAAACAAAAAGAAACAAAGGATAAATGTTGGGTAGGTAGGGAAAGGGGAGGAATTTGCCTCCTCTAGAGGGAGGCAAGGGAAACATGATCAAAATGCATTACTTGAAATTCCCATAGAATAATGAGAAGTGTGGGAAGAAACAAAAAATGTACATCACATACCCTTATGAGTCCTCCTCTCTTTAAATGCTCACAACTTCTAACCTAAATATGGATATATGGGTAATAGCTGACTTTGTATGTGGCTGTGTATTTTATTAGTTTGTTGACCAAACACAGAGTTAAGTGACTAAGAAAATATTTGTGAGATATCGGTTATGGACCCATTTAGACTTGGGCTTTCATTCCTTGGAGACATTGAAATGTTGCTTCAGCTTCCTTCTTTTACATTTAATATTGACAGATCAAATGTCTTTAGGGATTTATGCATGTCTTCTAAATCCATTTCTTCTAGTTTTTTGAACGTGTCATCAGGTATTCTTTAATGACACTTTGTATTTCATTGATGTCTCTTTTAGCAGCCCCTTCTCACCTGGATTTTTATTAATTTACTTTTTCTATCACTTTGTTGGTTATCTTGTCCAGTGTTTGGTGATAGTGATTGATGTAATGAAATGTTTCATATTCTGTGTTTTGTTCTTTCTTTTCTTTTGGTTATTTGTCACCAAGTTTGAATTCCATTTCTATGCTATTTATTTTGTTTTACACCTATGTTTGAAGCCATGATTGTTAGCCATTAACTTTTGTCTTCAGGAAGAAATAGGTAGGTTATGTAATTTCCCGGTTGGGTATAACTATGACCTAAAACTCATGCAAATGAAATTTTCTGCATAAACAAGCATTTTTATAGGTTCTTTGATTTCTTTACCTGTGTATTCTCAGTTTTGTTCCAATATTATTTAAGAACACATGATTTTTTTTTGTCTTTTTGAGACAGGGTCGCTCTCTGTAGCCCCAGCTGTCCTGGAACTCACTATGTAGACCAGGCTGGCCTCAAACTCACAAAGATCCACCTTCCTCTACCTCCCAACTGCTGGGATTAAAGGTGAGTGCCACGATGCCCAGCATATTCTATTTTTAAGTCATTTACTTTAGATGATGCTGGCTTTGTAACCCACAATTTGATCATTTCTAGAATAATTTCTATGTAAATCTGAGTAATTTTCATTCTTACATGTACTCAATAATAATCTGTGGATATCATTGAAATCCTGTTCATCTATGAAATAGTTCTCATTTTGAGGGGTTTTCTTCCCCAAGTTTTGGAAAATTTTATGTAGAATTTAAAGTGGTGTGCTGAAATTGCTCACTGATATTTGCGTCTTCAGTTTGGTTCCATTGATCTACGGTTCTATTTTTGTGCAAGTACCATGTTTTTATGACTATAGCTCTGCAATACAGCTTAAAGTCTAGTATAGCCATAAATTTCTTTTTGCTCCTATTGACTTTTCATTTTGTCTCATCTTACCTACATTTACTTAAAGTCTGCTTTATGGTATATAGGAATTACTATCCCCACTCATGAGGATTTGATTGCCAAAATTAATACTCTTTTTGGATGTCATTATAAGTAAAGTGTTTCTTGGACCCAAGTGATACTTGACTCTCACTTTGAACCCATTCTTCTAGATTCTGCCTTTTAGTTGGTGACAAGACACTATAATATTACTGTGAGAGGATCTTTTTTACTGAGTATAATTTGGCTTGTGTTCTCGTTGTTGGAATCGTGGGCAGTTATTTCCTCCTTTACTGGTAGTAATATTGGCCTCATTTCGTTTTCTGTGTTTCTAAGGGTGGATATCTTCTGGAACATTGTGTGTTCATCAGTTCTTTACATTTGTATTCTGACATCTGTTCCATGAATGATACTGTCTTTCTCCTCTGTGTATCCTGTTTGCTTCCATCAATTTTCAAGTGATGTCTTTCTTTCCTTGAATTGATGCAATTCTTCAAATACCTTTCTTCGTCAATTTTAAGAGATAGGTAAATTTTCTGCATATGATTTTAGTTAATGTATTCACTTCTGGTTCTTTACGTGCACTTTTACATTATTTCATGCTGTCCTGGCTCTGGTATTTATTGACAAGTGATCTTTATTTTCTGGAAAATTTTCTGCCTTTGTAATTAGTTGCTATTTTTCCCTAACAGGATTATTCATTTTTTGCTTACTATAATTTTTCTAATGCTGCCTATGATTTGGAAATCAGAATTCTGTTAATCTTTCTTTTGGCTTGCTAAATGATGTTCTTGTGATTGTATATCCACACATTTCTCTATTCACATAGTTTCCATTTTATTTATTGAATAAATTTTCTCAATTTAGGTTGTATTTAAGGTCTTTATTTTGCTCCAGAGATTTTTATTTTTGTTCACATGATTGTTTCTCAATGATGTCAGAAATTTTATTCATGCTAATTACATGTTCTTTATATATGTACAGATGTGTGATTGTCTCAACCTTATTATCCATATTAAAAGGAGGTCTTCTTTTATTTTCAAACTGGAGACCTCCATTCATAAGAAACATCAGAGAGCTTATAATGCAGAGAAACCCTACAAAAATGAAAAATGTGATAAATCCTTTACTCATGTATCAAGTTTTACAGACATCAGACAATGCATAATGGAGAGACAGCCTACAAATGGGAGAAGTGTGACAAGTCCTTTAGTCAAATGGCAGATCTTAGACTGCATGAAAGAATCATACTAGAAAGAAATCATATTGGAGAGAAACCATACAAATTAGAAGAATGAACAATCTTTTAAGGAAAAATCAAGACTCAGAGTACATGAACAAAAACATACTGGAGAGAAACGCTTCAAATGTAAAAAATATGACAAGTCCTTTACACGGTTGTCAAGTTTTCAATTACTTCTGTGAATACATACTGGAGGGAAACCCTACAGTTATGGAAAATGTGACAATGCCTTTAGGCAAATATCAACGTTCCAATTACATCAGGAAAATCATAGTGAGGAGAAACCCTACAGATGAGAAGAATGTGATAAATCCTTTACATGTTAAGGCTTAGGAGACATCAGTGAATGCATACTTGGGAGACACCCTACAGATTTGAAGAATGTGACAAGTCCTTTCGTCAAATGGCTGATTTCAGAGTACATAAAAGAATAATATTACAGAGAAATCCTACAAATGTGAAGAATGTGGCAAGTCCTTTAGTCGAATTGCACATCTTAGACTACATGAGACAATTCATAATGGAGAGACATCCTACAAATGTGAAAGATGTGAAAAATCCTTTAAGGAAATGTCAAGACTTAGAGCACATCGGTGAAAACATACTGGAGAGAACTACAAATGTGAACAATGTAACAAGTCCTTTACATGGTTGTCAAGTTTTCATTTACCTTAGCAAACACATACTGGTAAGAAACCCTACAGTTTTGAAATGTGTGACAATGCCTTTAGTCAAATATCAGCATTAAGATTACATCAGTGAAATCATATTGGAGAGAAACCCTGCAAATGTGAAGAATGTGACAAGACATTTAAGAGACTATCAAGACTTAGATTACATCAGCAAATACATACTTGAGAGAACCCTTACAAATATGAAGAAAGTAACAGGGACTATACTTCTATGTCAAATTTAAAATCACAGCAGGGAATTCATACTGGAGAGAACCCTTACAAATGTGAAGAATGTGACAAGTTTCAT
>NW_008360171.1:14816-15589 GCF_000622305.1 Nannospalax galili
TTGCTGGTCATTGTAGTTCAAGAGACTCCCAAAATAACACAGGCTGTTGCTATAGCCCTTGATTGCCTTCCAGAATTTGAAGGTAAGACCATGTTGCTGAAGAGAGAACATACTTTGGACACGGGCCTTGGAGCTATGTAGTTGGTCTTTTTGAGACAAGGTCTCACTGAAGCCCCAAAAGGCCTGGAACTAGCTATGTAAAACAGCCTGGCCTTGACTTCATAGAAGGCCACCTGCCTTTGCCTCAGGAATGCTGGGAATAAAGGCATGCACCACCACGTCCTGCCTGTAGGAATGCATTTTAATGTGATGTATTGTTTGGCAAATTTCTACTATAGTTAAGGAAAGGGAGAATTCTGAATATTAGAAACCTATCATTTCCAGTGCGTCTGGGAAGAGACTAATCTGTCAAGTACATTAATTTCATGCTGAATACACACAATGGTTAGATATTTTCAGTAGTACAGGATGTGATAAAAAACGGTAAATATTAGAGAAAATTAAAATTAATATTACAAGATTTGTGATTTTATCATTGCACTATCCTGTTACTTTGTAGCCTAGGGCTTTGAAAATGGCAGATAATGATAAAATTGAAAACATTCTGTGAATTGTTTGGTCTAATATCCATGAAATACAATCTCAAATGTTCCATACCTCAGGCTCTGATTTTAGGACTAGGTGCCTAGAGTTCAAGGCCCTTATATTGATTCTGCACAGTACTTAAAATGTCACATATCTCAATATTTCTGAATCTCCCTATGCAGTTCTTA
>NW_008360171.1:15614-16171 GCF_000622305.1 Nannospalax galili
GTAAGAAATAGGACATATTTTCATTAGAAAATTATGTAGCTACTTGACAATATCTGTGAGTTTAAATGACTTCATATAGTGGAACAGTGCTGAGGATTGAACTTGGAAATATGAACTAGTCATTAGAGAACATACTAATGCAAACATTCTTAAAAGAAACACAGTATTCTCATGTGAAATAAAATTAAATTTTTAAGTTATAATTGTTAAAGGATATCATGAAGATTATTTATTTTCCCAGGGTTACACATTCAGTTTTAATTGTTTCAGTTCCTAACTTTGTACAGTTTTTCATTCTTCCTTTTCACCCCAGCTCCTTGGGCATTGTGCCACTACATGTCATCTGCATTTATATGTCTAGGTTTTCAACTATTTATGATTCAAGTTTCTCTTGAGTGCTTTGGAGTGTCCATTCATGTTTTATGAATTCACCACTCTGACAATGTCACTGACATACCTTGAATCAGAGTCAGTGTTCTAGTAAATTAAGTCAGAATGTTAGATCCTTAGAAAATTGCCAATATATAACTCAGGGTCTCAGTGCCTTTCCTAAGCAA
>NW_008360171.1:16289-23509 GCF_000622305.1 Nannospalax galili
AAGATACTTGTTTGAGACATTCATATGGTCACAGCACTAGATGTTATCTCAGCAGAATACATGTAGAGGTTTTTAAAGAAGAGACTGGCTTCAAAAGGCCAAACCTATGCTGTATTGTAATGCAATCACAGTCCTATCGTAGGACCCGGAGATCCTCTTCATTCAACCACTCCTGACACCCCACTTGTTGCTCTCTTCAGCTTCTGTATAATGCTTGAAATGCACGCCTGCTCCTACTCATCCCCTGCTGTTCCCCTTCCAGGAAACTATAGATTAGATAAGCCTGGGCATGGACACTGCCCTATAGAGTAAAAATGAAAACTCCTGACCACACAGATGGACAGCACATTCCGCAACCCTGAGAATAGCACTTGCCAATAAAAATCCTCCACAGCCGCATCCTGTACAACCGATCAGTTTAAAAGTGTGTTGGCGCACACGGGATTATTGGACCAACCACAAGTGACACTGTTATTCCCCTCCTCCCTTTGTCTCTAACCTATAAAGAGCCCCTTCTTCTCCCACCTGGGGCTCTCAGCATGGATCTGTTATATTGATTCGGTCTGAGAGCCCGAGCTTGAGCCCAAATAAACCATAAACCTTGCTTTTGCATTTTGGTGTGTTGTGTCCTCGGTGGTCTTCTTGGGGTCCTGTGGATGAGGTATAACATTTGGGGGCTCGTCCAGGATGCCCCCCAGAGACCCTCCGAGAGGAATCCACCCCAAAAGGTTTGTGATCAACCAGCCGGGTAAGTTTTTGTAAAACTCTGTGTGTGTGCCTGTCTTCTCTATACTTACAGTTTGGTTGTGGCCATCTGACCTCAGTTTTTCTTTGTTGCTGAAATGCTAGCAAGGCAACCTGGAGGATTTGGGAGACGATGCCATCCTCGTCGGGGTGGGTGTTCACCACCGGACACCCCACCAGGACACTAGTCCATCTGAAACCTCAGAGGACCATGCGACCCTCTTGGGACACGTGCATCCTATCCATATGGTCTTTCGCATAATTGAGCCGGGGAACTCACATGGCCGAGAATACAGACCATTTGAAAGCCACGGCAGCTTATTCTGAGCCCTCTGTTTGTCTGTGTCATTCTTGTGTCTTGTGCTCTTTGTTCTAATTTCTTTGTTGACGAAATGGACAGGACTGATAAATACTCTGGGCAACACCCCATCTTCCCCTCTGGATCTTGTGCTAGTCCACTGGGGAGACGTTAAGATGATTGCCCATAACAATAGTATAGATAAAAGAAGAAGAAATGGACAACTTTATGTTCGGTTGATTGGCCCTCCTTCAATGTTGGATGGCCCCCTGAAGAGACTTTTAACCTGAGTCTGATTTCCAGAGTAGAGGACCACGTCTTCCACCCACATACAGGGCACCAGGACCAGATCCCATACATCATAACCTGGCGGGGCCTCATCGAGCAACCTGAAGGCCCCGCCTGGGTCAAGTCCTTTCTTCCCCCGATTAATGTTGCTGCCCCCCACCTCTGCAGGTCCTCCTTCTCAGACCAAAGGTGGCAGAGACACCCATTCTCCAGGGAGGCATGGAGGATAGTGACATCTTTCCCCCACCCTACTCCCCTCAGATGGGCATCCCATCAACAGCACCACAAGTGCAGACCCTGCCTCCCAACCCTGAGGAGCCACCGTCTCTTCCACAGGGACCTGCACAGGCCACAAGGAGGAGGAGGGGGTCAGCCCTCCAGCCTGACACTGTTGTCCTTCCCCTCCTGCTGGCCGGGCCCCCAGACAGAGAGGGCAATCAGCCCTTTCATTACTGGCCCTTTGCCACCAGCGGTCTTTACAACTGGTGTTCACAGAATGTGCCTTTCTCTGAAAACCCCAGGTACTTTATTAACTTATTGGAAACTTTTCACTCACCAGCCCACCTGGGACGACTGCCACCAGCTCCTGAGTGTCCTGTTCACTACTGAAGAGTGAAACAGGATCCTGGAGGCATCCCGGAAATTGGTTCCAGGCCCCACCGGGGACCCTATGACAGAGCCAGGCATCATTAATGCCAACTTTCCCCCTAGCCATCCCAACTGGGACTACAACATGGCAGAAGGTAGGGAGAGGCTCCTGGTCTACTGCCAGACTCAGCGGGTCTCAAAACAGTGGCTAGAAAAGCCGCCAATATGTCTAAGGTCTATAATGTCAGACAGGGGCCCAAAGAGAGCCCAGCTGCATACTTAGAGAGGTTACAAGATGCCTTCCAGTGGTTCACTCTGTATGACCCAGAAGCGGAGGAATCAGCCCAAACTGTGATGTTTGCTTTCACTAACCAGGCAGCCCCTGACATCAAGAGAAAGTTACAATCTCTAGATAGATTAAGAGAAAAGAACCTTAGGGACTTAATAGCAGTGGTGGAAAAGGTTTATAATAGAAGGGAGACAGCAGAACAAAAAGAGGAAAGAGAAGAAAAAAGACAGGAAGCAAGCCTGACCAGGGTCCTGGAGAGACAGCAGGCCCACCACAAAAAGGACCTTAGAGAGATATTATTGGCAACCAACCCCCAGTATGGAGGGAGCTCATTGGCAGGATCCAGACCACGAAACAAAGTGGGAAAGAACCAGTGTGCGTACTGCAAGGAGGAAGGACATTGGGTAAAGGACTGCCCCAAGAAAAATAAGCAATCAGCTAAGGTATTACCAGCTTTAGTTGGGGGTGAAGACAGTGACTAGGGGAGACGGGGTTCAGGTCCCCTCCCTGAACCCAGGGTAACCCTGAAAATAGAGGGGAAACCAATTGAATTTATGGTGGATACTGGTGCCTGGAATTCGGTTCTATTGGAGCCAAGAGGGCCAGTGTCCTCCAGAACTACATGGGTACAGGGGGCCACAGGAACAAAACCCTACTCATGGACTACCCAAAGAACAGTAGATTTAGGGAAGGACCGGGTATCCCATTCATTTCTAGTAATCCCAGAACGTCCCTACCCACTTCTGGGCAGAGACTTATTGTCAAAAATGAGGGCACAAATCCACTTCACAGCTAAAGGAGCCACCCTGCTTCATGATGGGGCACCGATTCAGGTTTTAGTCACCAACGATCTGACTGAGGAATATAGACTCCATCAAGAGCAGATTCAACCTAACCCTGATATATCTGATTGGCTCCAAAAATGTCCCCAAGCCTGGGCAGAAACAGGGGGTATGGGCCTGGTGGGACACAGGCCTCCCGTATATGTTGAACTCAATGTGGGAGTGGATCCTGTTAAAGTGCACCAGTATCCTATGCCCCTATAGGCAAAACGTGGAATTACTCCACACATCAGAAGATTGATGGAATTGGGGGTGCTGAGGATGACCCAGTTGGCCTGGAACACCCCACTCCTGACTGTCAAGAAGCCCCAATCTGGGGACTATACACCGGTAAAAGATTTGAGGGAGGTGAACAAGAGAGTCATTGACATTTATCCCACTGTCCCCAACCCTTATACGTTACTCAGTGTTGGGGACTCCTGCTGTTTTGGGTAGTAGTCTCTCCATGTCCGGATAGCCCAAGCGGCTTGGCTTTTCTATGCAGAGTCTCCTCTTTCCAGCAGGGCATCTCTTACTCTCTTCCTGACTGACCTTTGAAGTGGCCGCCACAGATGCCCTACCAACACATGGCCTCTGGCATAGGAACTTCCAGGTTTTTCCTGTGTGATAATCAGACATTGTCTGACAACCTGATAGAAGCCCACCACCACATATAAATGGGGCATCCTACAAAGCACCTATCAACTAAGGCTTTTGCCACTGCCTCCACACTATAAATATCCTGGTTTTCCCCTTAATAAATTGGAGCTGAATCACTAAGATCTGGAGCTGAGCTGAATCACTGAATAAAGGAGCTGAATCACTAAGATCTGGAGCTGAGCTGAATCACTGAATAAAGGAGCTGAATACCACTGAGTCAGACTGAGCTGTATCCTTGTCTTACTGCCTACGATTCAGCCTCTCCGGAGGGGGCTGTCCCTTCGTAAACATTCACTCGCGAAGATTCTGCTTTCGCTGTTCCCGCACCTCCCCTCATGACCCAGCTGTCGACGGATCGCGAAACATAGAGGGAGTGCCCGGTAGCTTGGAACGGAACTCGCCTGGAAGCACAGCGACCAGTAGAGTCGCCAGCATCCAGCAGCCGTGGAGAGCCAGGGACCCGAGCAGCAACGCTGTGCGTGGGACCCGCCCATAACTCAGTACCCTACCACCAGATCGGCAATGGTATACAGTTCTGTATCTCAAGGATGCCTTCTTCAGCCTGCCACTAGCTCCCAGCAGTCAGCCCTACTTTGCCTTCAAATGGCATGATCTGGAGGCAGGAATCAGTGGCCAGCTGACATGGACGCGACTGCCTCAAGGGTTTAAAAATTCTCCAACTATATTTGATGAGGCTCTGCATGAAGATCTGGGTGAGTACAGAGCCCAATACTCCAACATAAGCCTGTAACAATATGTAGATGACTTATTGATCATGGCACCAGACCAGAAGTCCTGCCTGGAGGGGACTGAGGACTTACTCCACATACTTGGGGACTTGGGGTACCAGGCCTCAGCCAAAAAAGCTCATATATGTCTGCAAGAAGTGACCTATCTAGGGTACATCTTCAAGGAGGGGCAGTGGTGGTTGAATAGGGCCCACTAAGAGACTGCTAAAGGTACCTGCACTGACCTCCAGAAAACAGGTGAGGGAATTCCTGGGTACCACAGGGTTCTGCCGCCTCTGGATTTTAGGGTTTGCTGAAATTTCAAAGCCCCTGTATGAGGCTACCAAAGAAGGACAGGACTTCAACTGGACACAGGAAAGACAAGAGGCCTTTGAAACCCCAAAATGCAAACTCTTAGAGGCCCCTGCCTTAGGACTACCAGATATAAGCAAACTTTTTTGTCTATATGTGGATGTGATGGCTAATCCTGGGTGTCAACTTGATTTGATCTGAGATTAACTGAAATGAAAGAGATCTTCTTGATTAGATCATCTAAAGCCAGAAGACACACCCTAAATTTGGGCTTTACTTTCTGATGGCAGCTGGTATAAAAGACCAAGGCAGAGAACACGGGGCTTTTTGCAGCTTGCCTTCTCTCTCGCTGGTGAGATCGTCTTGCTGCTGTAGACTGAAGACTAGCTGATATTTTGGAATTTGTCAGACCTTCAGCACCAGATTGGGACTACTGAGACATCCAGCCTTGTGGACTGAGCGACTACAGATTCTCAGCCTCTCCAGTGTGGTGCAGCCATTGTCAGACTACTCAGACTCTATCCTGTGAGCTAAGCTGATAAATGTGTATACATATTCAGTCTACTGGTTCTGTTTCTTTGGAGAACCCTGACTAATACAGATTGTGGTATCAGGAGTGGTTCTAGGGAAACAGAATTGAAAGAATGAATTTTTTAAATGGGCTTGTTGGTATTTGGAGCAGGCTCTCCACGTCAGAGTCTTCAGATAGCATGGAGAGTACTGAAAATCCGTGGTGTAGACTATTTGAAACAATTATGGAGATAGACCCATTTGAATCTCCTAACTCACCTCTTGTGAGGAGCAAGAAATTTAGTGACTCTATACATAAAACATTTGATGATTTGGGAAAAATAAGGAAAATAATGATGCTAGCTGGTTACTTTTAGCATCTCTGGATAAAGTGATGAAGATAAACAGTGAGCTTAATGACAAAATTGACACGCTCCATATTCGAATCAACAGTTTAATTGTTTTCAAGTGTGCCCTGGAAGAGAATCTTCTCTCCAGCAGCCAGAGAGCTAAAGCTGCAGAAAATCAAGCTGGAGCCCTTATTATACATTTGACTGACCTACAACATAAATTTAATTCCCAGCCTCGAAGGGTTTCAGCATTGAAGGTTTGGGCATTGGTAGGAAAAGATTGGAATCCTGACACGTGGGATGGAGATGTTTGGGAGAACCCTGAGGAGGCTGAGGATTTAGAATCCTCAGATGCTGAGGAATTTGATTCACCTGATGAACTAATTGCCCCACCCTCAGCAGAACCATCCTCTCCACCCTTGCCTGGGGCAACTAATCCCATTGAGGAAGCTAATCCCATTCAGCAAGATAAAGCTGGTGTCCCTTAGGGCCCAGTTGTTGTTGCCTCCTAGATCTATAAGCAGACTCAAAGCTAAGCAGGCCCCTAGGGGAGAGGTAGAAAGTGTGGTCCATGAGGAGGTACCCTACACCACTAAAGAATTTAGTGAATTTGCTAATTCTTTCAAGCAGAAGTCTAATGAATATGTCTGGGAATGGATTTTAAGGGTATGGGATAATGGTGGAAGGAACATAAAATTGGATCAGGCTGAGTTTACTGACATGGGCCCCCTGACTGGAGTTTCTAGGTTTAATATGGAAGCTCGTGCTGTTAAAAAGGATGTTAAAAGTTTATTTGATTTGTTGGCTGAGGTATTTATCAAAAGATGGCCTACTGACAGAGAGCTGGAAATACCTGATATGCCTTGGCTTAGTGTTGATGAAGGGATTGTAAGACTCAGGCAAATTGGTATGCTCGAGTGGATTCGTAGTGCAACACCAAATCCTCCACAATGGGAGGGCCCAGAGGACATGCCTTTTACGATTTTATAAGATAGAAAGTACTGAGAGAGACAACAGAACGTTTGAAGAGCTTTGTTTTTCCTCTTTTCCTTATGCTGAATCTTACAGTTGGAGATGCTGCTGCTCAATTGCACAAATTAAATGTAAATATAATAGGTGTAACAGGACCCCAGAGTAGGGGTCAGGTGGCAGTATTGAATTACCAAAGACAGGTAAGCGTACTTATCATAATGAGCGGCAAAGGCAAAACAATACCTACAATGGCATGACTTAAATGGACCTGTGGTACTGGCAAATCAATCATGGTGTTCCCAGGGACCACATACATAAGAAGCCTACTAAATTTTTATTTCATTTGTATAAGCAGAAAAGCTCTAGGAGTAATGACAGGAAATCAGTCTTGGATCATAGCAATAGAGAATCTCACTCAGTCAGCAAATTTCCAGACTTGAGACAGTTTACAGACCCAGAACCCCTTGAATGAAGGGAAGGCCATGTGCCCTTGAGGAAGGACTTTGTCACAGTACCAAAGAGTTATGCTGTTCGCCTCTCATCCATCCTTCCCCAGAGGGACCTGCAGCCTTTTACTAGAGTAACTGTACATTGGGGAAAAGGAAATAATCAGACATTCCGTGGCCTATTGGATACTGGTTCTGAGTTGACACTGATTCC
>NW_008360171.1:25020-25342 GCF_000622305.1 Nannospalax galili
CGTTCTCAAGCCTGCACCTATGGCTTCATGGGGTGTGCCCTATGATCAGTCGATTGAGGAAGAGAATACTAGGGCTTGGTTTACAGATGGTTCTGCACGCTATTCAGGCACTACTCAGAAGTGGACAGCTGCGGCATTACAGCCAATTTCTGGAACAACCCTGAAGGACACTGGGGAAGGGAAGTCTTCACAGTGGGCAGAACTTTGGGCAGTGCACATGGTTATGCATTTTGCTTGGAAGGAGAAATGGCCAGAAGTGCGATTATATACTGATTCATGGGCTGTAGCCAATGGTTTGGCTGGATGGTCAGGGACTTGGAAG
>NW_008360171.1:25816-27345 GCF_000622305.1 Nannospalax galili
AGCCCCCAATACGGCACTGTTCCTCATGGAGACCAGGCTGCAATCTGGTGGCAGGTTGACTACATTGGACCACTTCCATCTTGGAGGGGACAGTGTTTTGTCCTTACAGGACACTTATTCTGGTTATGGATTTGCCTTTCCTGCTCGTAATGCTTCTGCCAAAACTACTATCCAGGGACTTACGGAATGCCTTATCCCCTGTCATGGTATTCCACACAGCATTACTTCTGACCAGGGAACTCACTTCACAGCCAAAGAAGTGTGACAGTGGGCCCATGGTCATGGAATCCATTGGTCTTACCATGTACCCCACCATCCTGAAGCAGCTGGCTTGATAGAATGACGGAATCGTCTCTTAAAGACACAGTTACAGCGTCAATTAGGTGGCAATAGCCTGGAGGGCTGGGGCAGCGTCTTCCAGAAGGCAGTGTATGCTTTGAATCAGCGTCCAATATATGGTACAGTTTCTCCTATAGCCAGGATTCATGGGTCCAGGAATCAAGGGGTGGAAGTGGGAATGATTCCACTCACTATCACCCCTGGTGACCCACTACGAAAATTTTTGCTTCCTGTACCCTTGACTTTGCACTCTACTGGCTTGGATGTTTTGGTTCCAGAGGAGGGAGCACTTCTGCCAGGAGAGACAACAAACATTCCATTGAACTGGAAGCTAAGACTCCCCCCGGCCACTTTGGGTTTCTGATGCCCTTAAGTCAGCAGGCTAAGAAAGGAATAACAGTATTAGGAGGGGTGATTGACCCAGACTACCAAGGGGAAATTGGACTGGTTCTCCACAGTGGTGGTAATGAAGATTATATCTGGAAGGCAGGAGATTCCTGAGGGCGACTTTTGGTGTTACCATGTCCTGTGATTAAGGTCAATGGGAAACTGCAACAACCCAATCCAGACAGGACAACAAATGGCCCAGACCCTTCAGGGATGAAAGTATGGATCACTCCTCCAGCGAAAAAACCAAGACCTCCAGAGGTGCTTGCTGGTGGTGGAGGAAATTCAGAATGGGTCATAGAGGAAGATAGTTACAAATACCAACTTAGGCCACGTGACCAGTTGCAGAAACATGGATTGTGACTGACTTGAGTATTTTTGTCCTATTTTGTTAAGAATAGGCTTGTGCATGTACACACATATGTTAAGCAGATACTTGGTTTATTCTTTTCGAATATGTAATCGAGATGTGTTAAGTGGTTAAGTGTTGTGAACCTATATGATTATATTGTGTTATGAGACACTAAAAGACTAAGCATTCCTCAAAGACCTTATCACCTATTCTAAGATATATAATGCACTGGTAATTGTATGATGAGATAGTTATATCATGTTAGGTGAAATTATGACCTCAACATTGTTTTCATTTGAAAATTAAGCATGACATAGAGAGATGCTATTGTGTGTCAAGTTGACAAGGGGTGGACTTGTGATGGCTAATCCTGGGTGTCAACTTGTCCAGATCTGGGATTAACTGAAATGAGAGAGATCATCTTGATTGGATCATCTGAAGCTGGAAGACA
>NW_008360171.1:27428-38236 GCF_000622305.1 Nannospalax galili
CGCCTCTGGATTTGGGGGTTCACCGAAATTGCAAAACCCCTATATGAGGCTACCAAAGAAGGACAGGACTTCAACTGGATGCAGGAAAGACAAGAGGCCTTTGAAACCCTAAAACGGAAGCTCTTAGAGGCCCCCTGCCCTAGGACTACCAGACATAAATAAACCTTTCTGTCTATATGTGGATGAACATAGAGGTATTGTGGAAGGGGTCCTCACCCAGAGAGTAGGTCCCTGGAAGAGACCTATTGCATACCTATCAAAGAAATTAGACCCTGTAGCAGCTGGATGGCCCCCTTGCCTGAAAATTATAGCAGCAGTGGCCCTGCTGGTTAAGGATGCTAACAAATTAACCCTGGGACAGGACCTGCTTCTAGTGACCCCTCATGCCCTCGAGGTGGTGCTCAAGCAACCCCCTGATAGATGGTTGAGCAATGCCCGATTAACTCATTATCAGGCTCTGCTCTTAAATCCACTCAGGATCACATTCCAGGTATCGATGACCCTAAACCCAGCCACACTGTTGCCAGATCCCGATGTTGGAGACCCACTCCACGACTGTACTGAAATTCTGGCACAGGTGTATGGCATCCGGCCTGACTTGAAGAATGTCCCCTTGCCTGACGCCGAAGAAACCCGGCATACGGACAGAAGCAGCTTCATCAGAGATGGTAAAAGGCATGCTATGGGAGCGGTCACAACTACCTCGAGAGTCATTTGGGCTGAGCCACTGCCAATAGGTACGTCAGCTCAAAAAGCTGAACTGATTGCGCTTACCAAAGCCCTAAAGATGGGTAAGGGAAAGAGACCCAACATCTACACAGATAGCAGATATGCATTTGCTGCTGCCGACATACATGGGGCCATCTATCAAGAGAGAGGCCTCCTCACTGCAGAGGGAAAACCATTAAAAATAAACAAGAGATCTTATACCTCCTGCAAGCCCTCTGGGGTCCAACAAAACTAGGCATAATCCACTGCCTGGGCCACCAAAAAGGGAACAACCCCATCTAGAAGGGAAACAATCTGGCTGACAGGACAGCTAAAGACATAGCCCTGACCTCCTCAATTCTGCCCACTCTGGTTGATCCCAGAGAAAGGGAACTGCCTAAAACTCCCCATGTACCCCTGAGGACTTAGCCTGGATACACACTCTCCCTATGACTCGATGCCTAGAGGGCTGGTGGAGGACAATGGATGGGAAAGTTATCCTACCTCAGAATTTGGGAGTAAAGTGGCTCAAGAAAATACATCAAGCATCATACATGGGCACCCGAAGGATGTAAGACTTACTAAGGAAGGCCAAAGTAAAAAATCAGGAAGGAAATCAAGCAATCGAAAAAATTGTTAGGCATTGTCATGCCTGCCAGTTAACCAACTCAGCTCTGTCCCATGCTAATCCAGGATCCCGGAGCAGAGGGACACAGCCGGGTACGTATTGGGAGAATGATTTCATTGAGATCAAACAGGGAAAATTTGGATATAAATATTTACTAGTATTCATAGACACCTTCTCTGGATGGACTGAGGCCTACCCAACCAAGCATGAGACTGCTCACATGGTAGCGAAGAGATCCTACCCAGGTATGGTTTCCCAACTACAATCGGATCAGATAATGGGCGGGCCTTTGCCTCTCAGGTAAGCAAGGGAATAACCACTGCACTGGGGGCCAATTGGAAATTACATTGTGCTTATAGACCCCAGAGTTCAGGACAGTTAGAAAGAATGAATAGAACTCTAAAAGAGACCTTAACCAAATTAGCTTTAGAGACTGGCACAGACTGGGTGGCTCTCCTCCCCTTTGCCCTTTTTAGAGTAAGAAACACTCCATACCAGATGGGTTTGACCCCCTTTGAAATCATGTATGGAAACTCCCCTCCCATGATACTTAGCCTCCAAGCTGACCTAGTATTGACCTTGGGAGACAAGGACATACTAGACTCACTCCAACGTTTGCAGTTAACCCACCAACGGATCTGGCCGCAACTCAGGGCTATATATGAAGCTGCAGTCTCCCCGCAACTCCACAGGTTTAAACCAGGTGACTGGGTCTTCATCTGCACACACCAATGGAAAAATCTCAAGCCAAAATGGAAGGGTCCCTTCGTGATCCTCTTGACAACTCCCACCACACTCAAAGTGGATGGCATCGTGACTTGGTTGCACTACTCCCTTGCAAAACCTTCCAACCCGTTTGCAGTCCCAGAGGATTTCAAAGGAGACACCTGGAAGGCATCCCAACACCCTTCAAACCCACTCAAGCATCAAATCCGGGAGGACACCTCCTGCTAACCTGTCTACTGGTGACTGGGCCCCTCCCGACGAGAAGCTTAAATCCCCATGCACCAGTACAAGTGACTTGGACGTTGGCTAACATGGAAATGGGAAAGGCAGTGTTAACTCTGACTGAAGACCATCCACCTAACACCTGGTGGCCCCCGCTTGATGTTGACCTCTGTACCCTAGCAGATGGGCTGTATGACAAAGGCCTGGATGGAAAAACTTTGGGGTATGAAGACTCCTCGGCAGGCTATAATTGTGAATCCAAATCGGGGGTTAGAAACCTACGAGCTAAAAGTTTCTATGTCTGCCCAGGACCTCATATTAAACCAGGGTGTGGGGGTGCCCAACACTATTATTGCCAGCACTGTGGATGCGAAGCAACCAGGTAGGCATGGTGGTTAGCAACCACCCCAGGGGAGCTCATTACCATCAGGCGAAACCAGACGGGACACTATGCCAGACCGGTTTGGGTAGCAATCCCTCACATTGCAATCCCTTGCTCATTAGTTTCACTGATAAGGGAAAAAGGGATAAAGGATGGGGAACAAGCAGACCTTGCAGGCTGTGCTTATGGCTCAATGGTTATGATACAGGACTCTTATTTTTCTCTCCAACGACAGGAAATCCCCAAAACAGCTGCAATTGGCCCAAATCCTGTCCTGGTCCCAGGGGCGGGTCCTCCCTCAGTGGGGAGTCTGCTAATTGAACTCACTACTCAGTTTAAAGTTGAGACCCCCATGGTTCGTTCTTCCCTGCGTTCTTCCCTAATCCAACCTCGGGCTGGCCAAGAGAGCTTAATAAGACTATTAGATCGGGCTTACTTCTTTTTAAATGCCACCCACCTGAGCTGGGCTGTCTCCTGCTGGTTGTGTTATGACACCTCTCGTCCCTATTATGAAGGAGTTGCAGTGCAAGGTAACTGTACAATTAGCCCAAATGACTCACGCTGCAGGTGATCTTCCAAGGCAAGCCTCTCCCTAGGGAGAATTACAGGCTCAGGGAAATGTATAGGAAGAGTCCCCCCTCATACTCCTTTCTATGCAACCAGACCCTCTCAGTTAATGCGTCAACTCAGAGGTATTACATTCCTCCCAATGATACCTGGTGGGCCTGCTCTACAGGCCTGACACCCTGTGCCCAATCACAAGTAGTCAATGCAACCGGTTTCTGCATGCTTACCCTCCTCTTCCCCCGCTTAGTATATCACTCAGATGAGGAATTCTTGCTTCTTTACCTACAACAAGATCAGGTCCCCCTGTGTGTAAAAAAGACCCCTGTAGTTGCAGCCGTGACTCTTGCAACTCTAGTAAGACCTGTAGTTGCAGCCATGACTCTTGTGACTCTAGTAAGTATGGGAATAGCTTCAGGAATATGCATGGGAGTCACTGCCATCATACAAGGCAATGCTCAATACACTGACCTACGCGTCAGCTTGGACACTGATCTCCAGCATTTAGAGGAATCCATAAGTTAGCTCCAAGATTCCCTTAGCTCATTAGCAGAAGTGGCCCTGCAGAATCTGAGAGGGCTGGATCTCCTCTTCCTACAGCAGGGGGGGCTATATGCCCCTTTGCTAGAAGAATGTTGCTTCTACCGAGACCATTCAGGAGTTATAAGAGATAACATGGCCAAGATCAGAGAGGGATTGGATGCCAGATGTAAACAGAGGCAGGAAATGCAGGGGTGGTTCGAATCTTTGTTGAACCTTTGTTCAACAAATCCCCATGGGTGACTACCCTCATCTCCACTCTCCTAGGTCCCCTCATAATCCTGCTTCTGATACTCACCCTAGGGCCATGCATCCTTAATAGACTAGTGTAGTTCATAAAAGACAGGTTAGGCACCATCCAACTCATGGTGCAGAGAAAACAATCTTTTATTCCCCTTAGGACAGACCTCCCAGACACTTATGAACTGACTGACTGGAACCCATGACTGGGTTCCCAGCTACAAGACAGGGGGAATGTAGGACCCGGAGATCCTCTTCATTCAACCCCTCCTGATACCCCACTGGTTGCTCTTTTCAGCTTCTGTGTAATGCTTGATATGCCTGCCTGCTCCTACTCGTCCCCTGCTGTTCCCCTTCCAGGAAACTATAGATTAGATAAGCCCAGGCATGGACACTGCCCTATAGAGTAAAAATGAAGACTCCTGACCACACAGATGGACAGCGCATTCCACAACCCTGAGAATAGCACCTGCCAATAAAAATCCTCCACAGCCGCATCCTGTACAACCGATCAGTTTAAAACTTTGTTGGTGCATGCGGGGTTATTGGACCAACCACAAAGTGACACTGTCATTCCCCTCCTCCCTTTGTCTCTAACCTATAAAGAGCCCCTTCTTCCCTCACCCGGGGCTCTCAGCACGGATCCATTATATTGATGTGGTCTGAGAGCCCGAGCTTGAGCCTGAATAAACCATAAACCTTGCTTTTGCATTTTGGTGTGTTGGGTCCTCGGTGGTCTTCTTGGGGTCCTGTGGATGAGGTATAACACTATGAGCTGAACACAAACCGCTCCTGAATTATGTTTGATGTGCTATAGATAGTAGGACCCACGGGTCACAGGGAGCTCTCTCCTTTTTGCTCTTCCCCTTGGACACATGTCCTCAGGAGACAGGAGATCTCACTGCACTGCTTATCCTATTGGCTGCCTGAATCCTGCTATTTGATTTCTGTAGTAGAAAATTCAAAGGTGCTAAAAAAAAAAAAAACATATATGTCCCAGACATATATGTTTGACTAGTTGTTCCACCCAGATTTTAATTTGGAAACCTTGATCATATCAATACATGAGTAATTCAACTGTCCTTACTAGCCCTTTAGTAATACTTCAGGGATCCGCAAATACATTTTCTCAGTTGTAGTACGTAATAATACATTAGTAATTCAACTGTCCTTACTAGCCCTTTACTAATACTTCAGGAATCAGCAAATACATTTTCTCAGTTGTAGTAAGTGACGCACATTTAAGAGCAGATTTTGTTCTCAGATGCATTATTGTTGACACTGAAATATAACATGCACCTCATGCGTAGTTATTCAGTTTCACTGTGAGTACCTAGGAGCACAGAGTTATGAGAGTCATATGTCTATCAGAGTATTTTCCATTCCAGTTTCTGATATCACTTCATTTAGTTTTCATCATCTGTATATAAAAAATCAGGACATACAAATTTTTTTAAATTCCTTCTTCATATGCACCCAAATAATATTGATGTAACTTACTAATATCATCTTTTTCTATACAGATGTGAGGAATTCAAATTGTGTGAGTGTTGAACAAATTTCAGAAATGCATACACAGATAAGATTTTCTGAAGTATACCAAGTAAGTGAGGATGTCTTATCTGTGACAGAAGCTGATATGTGAAAAGAAAAAAAAATCAAACCTGGCAGATCAATGGAGCTAAAATTCCTGAAAAATATCAGTGAACACAAGAATCCGCTGAGGCTGATATAACAGTAGACTGGGTTATGTCTCAAGCCTACAGTCTGGAAAGTACTAGATAAAGTCAGCAATAAATTCCCTGTCTTTTGAGTTTCCTGGTACTCATTTTTTCCATTCACACATGACTGAAATGGCAAGGACATGCTTTCCAATTCCCTTAAAAATAGTTAATGATATTCTTCATTGTGGAACCTCCTGACTTACAGCACATAAAGCTACACGTACTAATAACATGATGTTAGGGATGAATTTTCAACAAAACAATTAAGGTTATTTGGTCACAAATATTCATTCCTTAGCAAAATAATTTAAGGGCATTTAATTAATCTTGTGGAATATTCATTTTATAAAGATAAAAATATGAGGGAATTTTTTGTACCTTTTACTCAAAATATGCCAAGAAGTTATATGTGACAGATAATGATGTGAAAGTTGACAAGGCTGTCGGTGATAGTCCTGCACCCAAGAGCATTTGGGGAATACAAATCAGACTCAAAAGGCCTTCAAAAAATAGTAATAGTACGGGCTGGAGCGGTGACTCAGTGGTTAAGAGTACTGGCTATACTTGCAGAAGACATGGGTTCAAATCCCAGCACCCATACTTGCCCCAAATACCTGCTTTTGTAGAAATGCTGACTGTTTAAGTTTCCTATAATAACCTAAGGGGCACCTATACTTTGGTGCTAGAAGGCTGAAATGCACCAGAAGATTACTGCCAATGATTGATGTGAGAAATCCTATTAAAAACACAAAAACAAAAACAAACAAACAAAAAAACCTGTGTTTCTGGTCAGTACCTTAGTATGTCTGGAACAGGGTAGCCAGGATGTAGCCAATGGTAAACTTCCTCCACTTCTTGAGCATGGTTTGATTTTTGACCCCTGTCCAGGTAGTCTTAGGGTAATTTTCATAACAATATGCTTTGAACTCCTTGTTCATATTTATGTGCTCTTTTTGAGAACAGTACCTTAGAGACCAATTTACTCTCTTAGGGAACATTGCTTTGGAATGGTGCTTTTCTTGAGGGAGTAATATTTTCTTGGTTTTTCATATTTTTACTATTTGGCAGATGATCTGGGCATCTATTTAGTCTGTTTGTTTTCTTTTCTTGAGATTTCTTAGCACAGGAGGATGAAATCCTAAGATGAGGTTTGAGGATGAGTTTCTTTGGGGGGGTGTCTCAAGAGGACAGACCCAGGCTGGGAGGGCTAGGTAGGGGAGTACGGTCTAAGCCCACAGTAACTCTGTAAAGATGCTGTGTAGTGAGTCCAGGGCTAGAATGACAGCTGGAGCCACTTAGTTGGGATCTAGAGGTGTGTGCGATGGGTCAGTCTGAGTGGGTCAAGGAAGTGACCTGGGTCAGAGGAGTGACCCAAAGAATGGAGGTGGAGCAAATTCAAAGTGATTCGAGAAGGGGTGTGGCATGGGCAGGGTTGGAAGTGTGATGCAACAGGAACCTGAAGCGGAATAGGCGGGACCAGAGCTGAAGTGCTGAGGGGCCAAAGTCTGGCGGAACCCTTGAGCCTTTGGGGCCTGGAAAACGCCACTGAATCCTAGGGAGACCGGGTCTAGGCGGCATGCGAAATTTCACCGAAGTCACAGGAACCACGCAGAGCGGTTGGTACAGAGTGGATGAGAGGCGAGTCTGGGAGGGACCCTCAGGGTAGAGGAGAGTGTGGACAGAATCTTAGGCCTTAGGAAAGACTCCTGGTCACGTGATCGGAGTGGCCCAGGACAGTTTGCAGTCAGATTTGGGGGCTGGGAGCAGAGGCAGGCCCCTGAAACTCACGTGGGAGTGAAATATTATTTACGCTTATTCTACAGCAAAGATCGCAGGTCTCAAAACTCGGTTACAAATATTTCGGTATGTTGACCTGTGCATTCTCTTAGATTTAGATTATTAAAGGTAAATGTAAAACCACAAACTAAGACTAATCCTGATTTTTATCAGGAATTTTATTGTTTCCAAAACAGTCTTATAAAAAATCAAGTACACTGTTTAAATTAATGCGCAAATATGCCAGAGTGATCTCAAGTGTACAGGATTTATTCAAATCAATTGTTTCTCCCAGTGCTGTCGTGGAAAAAACAAAGCTCTCAGTGTAAATTCATTCCTGCATTCTGATTGGCATGTTTTACTTCTCTGTGTCTAAGCGAGTGATGTATGGACATGGGGGTATGGAGAGCTTGTTAGAATTAGTCACACAAGGAATGATTTTAGATGTATTGAATCAGAACACATGTTTTAGAAGACATTCACAATTATAGTTGCAAAAACTAACACTTAAAAAATAAACTTTCAATTAACCATTAATGTTCCATCTGAAATACATAATTTATGATATAAATCCAGCATTAAAATGGGTATTGTCAAAGTCTTAATTTTCGATCTTGTAGTCCATAACAGCACCGTATGAGCCAAGCTTGGGGACACACACCTTTAATCACAGCACTCAGGAGGCACAGGCAGGTAGATCTCTGTGAGTTCAAGGCCAGCCAGATCTACTTGGTGAGTTCCAGGCCAGCTGAGGATAAAGAAAGACCCTGTGCAAAGAAAAACAAAAACAAAAAGAAACAAACCAAAAACACCCCAAAATTAAAAAAAAAAAAAAAACAGAATACTGATACCATGCCCTGATATTTCCACAGTTCCACAGTTTAAAAATATGTTAGAGATATGATAATGTCAAGAAGCATCTTTAGAACAGTTATGATCACCCCCTACATCAGAGAATGGCTCCTAATCTAATCTCTTTGGTTTCCTTGACTTAAGGAAATCAATCTGCCTGTGGACATGTGGTCAAACTGTTATTTATTTCAGGGTATGTTGACATTCAGTGACATGGCTATGGACTTGTAACAGGAGGAGAGAGAATTCCTAGATTCTGCTCAGAGGGCTTTGCACAGACACCTGATGCTAGAGAATTAAAGCTGTCTTGTTTATATTGGTGAGAATATTTTTCTTACAGAATTTCTTGCTCATACATAGAGTTCCTTGGTGAACTGCAATGTCTGTATGTGTTAACTTTGTGTGAATGAGTCTCACATCTCATAAAGTGAAATTATCAGAGGAGAAAACAACACTGTAATGTAATTTTGTGCTCATGTAATGTAATTCTGTGCTCATATTTGTCTTTTGGGAGGGGTTATGCTTCCTTCATTTTTGTTCCATGATAAATTCATAAAGTTCCATTTCCAATCTGGAATTTGTGCTGAGCATTTCCAACCTGCAATTTGGGCTGATCTGAAATTAGAGGTGGAACACTAGATATGCAACCTTGCGAACTCTATAAGTATCAGTGTTCTGACAGAACATTCCAGTTGAAAAGACATTGGTAGAATTCCCTGTTATGTTCTCTCTATCTGTTGAGTGCATTACTGTTTAGAAATCCAAGTACTTTTTAAAGACTCAAATCACAAACCACCCAGCACAGGCATAAAAAGGTGCTAGAGCACTTGGTGTCTTGTGCACTAAGCTGTCATCATCTGGGGTCCTGGTGCTGATGGTGTTGTCCTGAAACACACTTAAGGGGAGGTGGTCCTGAGGGACACACCGCTGCACACTTTTTGAGTGGAAACAAATTATCATCAGTTATAAATTACATATGTAAGACATGGAGTCAGACATCCATAAATTAAAAGACAATATTATCTGATTCTACTTCTTAATATTAATTTTTAAGAAATCTTTTATTATCATTTTTATTTTATGGGTATGAGTGTATTGCCTGCATTACTATAAATGTACCCATGTCTACAGTGCCCACTGAGGTCAGAAGAGGGAATTGGATCCCCTGGAACTGAAATTGCAGATAGCTGTTAGCTACCATGTGGGTGCTGGGAATCAAACCCGGGTCCATTGCAAGAGAAGCCTGTGCTCTTAACTTCTGAGTCATCTTTCCTGCTGCTTAACATTAATTTTTGGGCTTTTTTAAAGTTTTACAAAAACTTTAATAAGAATTTCATACATGCATATATATATATTTTTTTTTTTTTATCAAATTCGTCCCCTCTCCTTCCCCTCCAATATTCCCCCGTTTGAAGAGGTAACCCTAAAATCTTTTAAGGATTAGATCCAAGCTCCCAAATACTTTTTACATTTTTGGCCTTTGGAAGAGAGTATGTGGTTAACAGGCCAAAGGACTTTTTGAGTTTTAGCTCAGAAACTGGCTACATTTCTTTGGGGTCTTTTTACACTAACTGCCTTACCAATTCCTACCTCCTATTCCTATTATGCCATCCTCTGAAGGGCTTACCCAAATTGCCAATAGGGAATAAGGATGCAGGCTACTCTGGCCTCTCCCATGCTGAACAGGGAAGCAGGGTGAGGCAATTGGAGTACTCCTTAAGTGGGTCTATCTAAAAGACTCTCAAATTGCATAACTCTTGTCTCTAAGGGGAAAAGGAAGTCCTTGAATCATGAATAGGAAATGTAAAGGAGAAGTAAAGGCAAGGGTAAATAGCATTACAAGTTCTAGTCAGGGAACTAAAAAAAGGCAGAACAGGGCAATTTGCAAATGTTCATATGAGAGTCCATTGGAGTTTCTTGACAAGGGCTTCCAAAATCATCCCTCTATTGGGTCATTCCTCATTTTTCTTTTGTCTTCCAAGGCTGGACTACTTGGGTGGGAAGAGTAGATGGATACTCAGGTGAGGGTCCAGTGACCCTGCTTGGCACTCATTTAATGAATGAGCACAACCATCAACAAGCCCAAATATGACTATGTTTACAGATCAGATTCAGCAGAAGTCATGATGATGGGAGTTGTTTTATGCAGAAGGGACGGCTGTAGAACATCATCTTATTAAAATGACCTGGAATTTCAAAGAATCTGGTCATAGAAGCTATATATGAGGGAGAACACAGGTCATTTGTTTTTCTGAGTCTGTGTTCACTTAGTATAACAGTTTCTAGATACATCCATTTTCCTACAAATTTCATTATTTCATCTTTTTTTTTACTTCTGAATAGAACTCCATTGTGCAAATATACCACCTTTTTGTTAACCACTCATAAGTTGAATGACACATAGGTTGCTTCCATCTCTTAGCTATTGTGAAAAGAGCAGCAACAA
>NW_008360171.1:39452-41027 GCF_000622305.1 Nannospalax galili
TATTCATGCCATGGAGGACTTTTTCCCCCTCAACTATACTAGACATTTTTGTTGGGTATAGTATTCTGGGCTGACATCTATTGTCATGTAGAACTGGAAATACCTTGGTCCAGGCTCTTCTGGCTTTCATAGTTTGCATTGATAAGCCAGCTGTAATTCTAATGGGTTTTCCTTTGTATGTGTCTTGTTGTTTTTCTTTTACTGATTTCAGTGTTCTCTCTTAGTTCTGTACATTTAGTGTTTTTACTGTGATATGTCTAGGGGAGTTTCTTTTCTGATCCTATCTATTTGGTGTTCTATGTGCTTCCTGTATTTGCATGGGGATGTCTTTCCTTAATTTTGTGAAATTCTCTTCTACCATCCCCTTTAATATCTACTCGACAACATTAACCTGAAATTCTTCTCCTTCCTCTATTCCTATGATCTGTAGATTTGGTCTTTTCATGGTGTCCAACATCTCTTGTGTATTTCATTCCTGTGTTGTTGTTTTTTTTTAATTTTCCATACTCTTTGCTTGAGTGATCCAATTTTTCGACTTTATCCTCCAATGTTGATATTCTGTTTTCCATTTCATTCATTCTAGAGGTGAGGCTTTCTCCTATTGTTTCAAGTTGGCTTACTGAGTTTTGTACTTCCTTCTTCATTTCTGCCTGGGTTTTCTTCAATGTTTCTATCTCTTTTGTAAATTCATTCAGAAGTTTATCTCTAACTTCGTTTATTTCTTTGATTTGTTTGTTCGTGTGTTCTTTAAATTTATTGAATTCCTTGATCATATTTATGATTATTCTATTAAAGTGTGTCCTTGGGTTATCTCTAGGGGGTTCTCCTTGTAGAATTCTTCTACAGTATTGGTGGTGTTTGGTGGGGACATAGTGTTTCGACTTTCTATTTTATTACTCTTTCATTGTGTTTTTGGCATGTGAATTTTTTGTTCTTTATGATTCTGATATGAGAATTAAGTTGAAGTATGCTCCTCTTTGTATTATCCAGGTGCCTAGATCCTTTCTTTATTGGCTATGTAAAGCTAGTTGGTACAGGGTTCAGGTTCTCTCAGGTTTATTTTGGAGGGAACTGATGGCTTCAGGTCACCTATTCAGGGGTACTCACAGAAGCCCAATTCAGGTTCCAGTCAGGTACACTCAGGCTTCCTTCACCACATGGAGACAGGGTCCAGGCTCTCTCAGTCAGTCCTGCTCATTGTCAACCCTATGCTAGAGGGAAGCCAGAGGGGGCACAAAATTCGGCACTCACTGGTGGTCTGCTGGAATCCCAGTCGCTACACCAATGGTGATCCAAAGCCACCCTCTCAGGCTGTCTGCTAGAATCTCAGCCAGAGATACCAAAGCCAGATCTGACATGGGGCCTTGGGAGGGGCCTCACAAAATCCCAGGTAGGGGGATGGTGCCAAAATTCGGCACTCTCTGGTGGCCTGCTGAAATCCCAGTCGCTACACCTATGGTGATCCAAAGCCACCCTCTCAGGCTGTCTGCTAGAATCTCAGCCAGAGCCTATCAAAGCCAGGCATGACATGGGGCCTTGGGAGAGGACTCACAAAATCCCAGGTAGGGGGATGGT
>NW_008360171.1:42453-43017 GCF_000622305.1 Nannospalax galili
CTCACTTGAGCCCCCCCCCGATTTTGCCCATGAAGCTAAGTAGAAGCATCAGTGCTGTTTAAATGAACTGTTGCAGGCAGAACAGAGTGAGGTTGGTGGTAAGCTACCAGTGCTTCTGAAAGAGCTTAGTTTAGCCTCTGTTGCAATGGATGAAAACCACGTTACTCTGCCTTGTTTAATTAGGAGGTGAGGCAGTTGTAGTCCCTGAATGTAGTAGAAATTCTTGATCTTGTTGGCAGGGCGGGCCATTCGAAGGCAGAAAAGCAGAAACTTCTATGGGGTCTCCGTGTTGAGCTTTCTTCCTGCGCTTCTATAGTGACAGCAGACAGTATAATGGCCTATTTTGTTTTCTGAGGCTCTTCTTCCTCTTGTTATATTGGCAGGTGATGTGAACTTTCAGTGAACTGAAAGGAAGTTTCTTGATAGAGGGAGAAGGGTGTTTATGTATTTCCTGGAAAGAGACTCCCAGAAGGAGAGACAGATGGCTTCTTTTCAGGTAAATACATCCAAGGACTGGACCACATACACTTAATTTCCCTAAATGTTTGGTAGTTTGAACTTGTA
>NW_008360172.1:0-6383 GCF_000622305.1 Nannospalax galili
GAGCTGCCTTCCTGGTCTTAGTGTCAATGAGCTTCTTCCAGGATTGCAGTGAGACACAACTCGAAGGGCACCAGTCACACAGCGCTCCCCGAGTGAGGGGGGCTCGGGAGCTCAGGGGTTTCTTTTGAGCAAAAGGCAACATGAATAAGTTCTCTGTACTATAAAAAACAGTGGTACCAGTCTCATCAACTTTTTAGTTGAAATGAAGTGAGTAAATGAAAATTATTTGGGCAATGTATTCCTATTTTTTAAATTTTTTAATTTTTTAAAATATTTTATTTTATTTTTTATATGTATGAATGTGTTGCCTGCATGTATGTGAGTGCACCTGTGTTGTGTAATGCCACGGAGGTCAGACTGCATGTGTCTGAGTTCACCTGCGTTGTGCAATGCCGTGGAGGTCAGAAGAGGGTGTCGGATTCCCCTGGAACTGGAGTTAAGGACGGTTCGGTTCGTAGCTGCCATGTAGGTACTGGGAATCGAACCTGGGTCCTCTGCAAGAGCAGTCAGTGCTCTTAACCACTGAGCCATCTCCCCAGCCCTTATTTTTTAACCATTATATTCTTTTATTTATAGCTCTGAGAGCAAGGACCCAGCCTGGTGCTCTTGAATAGAGAATAAAGCAGCTATTGTCCACAGAGGTTGCTGAGGTGCCTTCCCCATTGGTGTGAACTGATCTGTACTGCTAGTCAGTAGGAGGGACAGCTGGCTGGCAAAAGGAGACAGGAAAAACTGCATCCCCTTTGTTGGGAAAAAAAATGAAATACCTTGGTGAATGCTGTAAGAACTCTGCATTTTGATAGAAAACTCTGTTTAAAATGTTGATTTAGATTTACTTGCTAAGCTTGCCTCTTCTGCCTGATTTGTATCTACCACACATGGATGATTAACCTAGTTGAAATGCTAAGAATTGAAGTGCTGTAAACCTCCTTCCTGGACCCTGGACCCCAGACTCAGTTGATTTACAATGTGTCCTGTAGGCCTGTTTGCACATACCAGATAACCGATAAGGAACAAAGAGAAGGAAGTTGCACCAGGCTTACACCAGATCTAGCCTTCCTGGAAAAGATGTTTAACCGAAACTATAGCTTTTAGAAGATGTTTGATCAAAGTGTCTGCTGAGGAATGCTTTTTGTGTAATGACTATGTGGGCCTATATAAACTGTATCTGAAACTGAATGGGGGTCGATCGTTCTGACCAGACTTGCATGTCTTGGGAAACCGGTCGCCCCCAGCCGGCTGGAAAGTAAAGACTCTGCTTGATTTTTACATCTCCAATCCCATGTATTTGTTATTTGAAAATGGAATTTGGTCCATAGACTTCTTTAGCTTCCCATCATGTTTTAGCTTTATTTCGAATTGGTTGCTTGCTTTGAGAAGTCCCTAAAATTTTCCTCCATATCTGGATTTTGCCTTCTTCTGTGTCACAGGGATGTACAGCACACGGCCCTTCTCTCATAGGAGCAGAGGGTGATGGTGGGTCTTCTGTTATTGTGAGGTAAGGCTGTATGTTCCCTCTAATCTCCGTACCTCTCACCATCTCCTCTGTTGTACACAAGGCCTGCCTCGTTGCACACCTGGGCCCCAGTGCTGTATGTGACTAGGGGAAGGGGAAGAAGGCCTTTCACAAATAAGGAATGTGTCTAAAACTGTGGCAGGCTGCCTTGGAGGCATCACAATTCTTTTCCTACAGGAAATGTTGTTGAAAGCATGTGCCAGGGATGTCCTAAAGGATTCTTGGAAGGGATGGAGATTAGGTATGGTTAATGGCTTTCAAATTTCTTTTTAAAAGAAGAGGGGCTGGAGAGATGGCCCAATAGTTAAGAACACTTCCTGCTGTTCCAGAGGACCAAACTTGGGTCTCAGCATCCACTTTGGGTGGCTTACAACTGCTTGTAACTCTGATCCAGAGGGATCCGACTCCTGTGACCCCAGAGGGCACCCACATACCTGTACTCACCCGCACACACATACACACATACACAAAATGGAAAATAAAAGGAAAAGCAAGGAGAGACATGGACTGCCGTGTGCGGACACTATTTTTATTAGAATCCTTAACTGTCCGTACATAAAACTCAAGTTGAATTCTTGCATTTTAGTTGTGATTTATATAAATTCCAAATAAATTTAAATTAAATTTTAAAACTATTGCTGTCAAGCAGCTCTATAAAAACTTTAAAATATAAATCCCTGTTCTGAGTGTTTACGATGTGTAGACACAGGCTGTATTTGAGCTGTTTCATCTTCTACATAGTTTGGATGAATATTTTGGCACTGTGCTCTGCTGGAACAGGAAAATGAGAGATGATTTTCATGGTCCAGGATTCCTCTGAGGCTATGTCAGCACAACAGGCACTCAGAGGAGCCAGAAGGCAACCCTGGTTACTCCAATTCATTCCAGATATAAATTCTGAGGAACTGGCCCATATTTGAGATGGGGAAGTGCACGTGTGGATTGTATTTTCAAAAACAAACAAACTCTGACTCCTCGCAGGAAAGCCACAGGATGTTTCTGAGTGGTCATCATTGCTGGGGCTCAAAGGGTGTGTGTAGCCTGAAAATTACTCATTCCTCCGAAAAGAGTGGGAGCCTCGGCCATTTCGGCTGGGAAGCCGCACCACAGTCTGAGCCCTGAAGACTAACAGACCAGCACATTGTTAAGTGTATTACAGACCATGCGCTGCAGACCTGCGGAGAAGGGAAAGATGGTCCACTGGGTGGGGAGGGAGCAGAAGGTCAATAATCCAAAGCGGGGACAATGCACCGTTTCTAGAGGCAAAGTCACTGCAATCAGCCATGGATGAGTGTGGCACGATGGTGCCAGTCCAAAAAGAAAGGCTAAGTAAAGAGCAGGGGACAGTGAATAAGCAACTCAGATTAGAACCGGTTACATTTCATTTGATGTCATCACCTTAAGGATGAAATTGACCCCACAAGACTCATTTTCCCTAAAAAATGAAAGCAAAGAAAGTTTTTTAGTTGGAAATAAGAGAAGTTGTGGGGACTAAGATACCATGTCTGAATTTTTTTCCCCATAAAGCCGGAGACAGGGACATCTCTGAGAATAAACATGTAGATTAGAAATCAAGTATAGGAATGTAAACAAGGTAAGCAAAGAATGCCCCTGTCTGGCAACTCAGCAAATTATAAACAAATTAAAGTTTATATTTAAGCAAAGAAAAGTGTGAATATGCAGCTGGGACTCTACTATCGTGATTTTGAGGATTTTACTCATAAACCTTTGAAGATAAGGAGGATAAAGAACCAAGAACGTGAGCAGCAGGTAGAAAACACTACAGGACTCTGAGTCCATGGTTGTTCGGACTGAAGAGTCCACCATCTAGCATAAGGACGAGGTGTGACTCACAGTTGCCAGGATGGGGCGGAAGGAAGGAAGGGCTGGGGGTAGGGGGACTGACAAGAGGAAAAGTTCTTCCAAAAGAAGAATAACAAATTCCTGTGCTCAAGGTTTGTAAGTGGGGAAGCCCTGGGCAATGTCTCCACAGCTGGACAGCTGTGGGAACTATGCACCTGAGTGGTGACCAAGCAGATGAGCTGGAGGCCGGGCCGTGCTTGGTGACCAAGCCCTGACAGCAGTACTAGAGCACAAGTTCCAGAGGAAGATGGAGGCTCTAGCACCACCATGAAGAGCTTGGAACAGAGTCTTAAAGGCTGGAAGCAGAGATGAGGTAGAGATGTCACAGGTCCCAGAAGAGGGTTATTGACTGGGGTAGATAGGAGAAGAATGAGCTGGAGGTGGAGGGAGCTTGTTGTCTCCAGTGTACAGCACTTCATGGTTCTGGTCACATGGCACCTACTCCATGAATTGCAGCCCCAAACAGCTTCACAATTTGGCTCTTGCTTTTTGCCCCAGGGTATCCTGACAATACACTCACTAAAAACAGAGGGAGCTGATGGGGTGGTATTGTGATCAGAGCTTCTCTGGGAAGGCAACGCTTCCCTCTTCCATCCCTTGGGCCAACAATTTCAAGGTGCTCTTGAAGAAGTCCTTCCGTGGTCCCTGCCTGTTTCCCCCAGCTGTCCACAGCAGTTGTGAGTTTGAAGGCTGGTGTTGTCTATTTCCTGAGTTCACTCTTCTGAATTCCCCACCCTGTCCCTGAAATGACTTCCTAAAACATACTACCTAACTCCAGATGCTGTGGCAGAGCTGGGAAACCGAGGACCCTCACTGGTAAGTGGAAGCCACTGAGTTACAAAGATTTCATGGCCAGGGTTCAGGTTAGTTGAGGAAGAATCTCAGAAAAACAGATGTTTCTTACATATTTCTATATAATTATTCTTCAATTGCTGTGACAAAACACTCTGACCGCTACCAACTTGGGAAGGAAAGGGTTTATTCAGCTTACATCTCCCAGGGCACAGTTCATGAGGGAGCCCAAGGTAGGAACTCAGGGCAGGAACCTGGAGGCAGGAGCTGGAGCACAGGCCATAGAGGAACACTGCTTACTGACCTGCTCCCCTGGTCCCTGCTCAGCCTGCTTTCTTATGCAACACAGACCCACCTGCCCAGGGGTGGCACCACCCACAGTGGGCTGGGCCCTCCCACATCACTCATCAGTCAAGAAGGCACCCCACGGCCATGGCCACAGACCAGTCCAATGAAGGAAATTCCCCAGCTGAGGCTCCCTCAACCAAGGTGTGTCAAGTTGACAACTAAAGCTGTCTGGCACAGTTTCAAAAGACTGCTGGGATGGCTGATAAATCAGAACAGATGAAGGGCTGTCAGAGAGGAGAGCCTGGGATGGATGAGAAGGCTCAGTGGGAGCAGGAAGTGCCTCTGTGCCAGAAGTCACTAAACCACGGGACACGGGGTTACAGAAGGCTGTAGGGTTGCATTTCTCTTCAACTTCATTTGTTTGACCTGAGACAGAGCCTCAGACAATCTAGTCTTGCTGTGTATCTTTGCCTCTTGCCAACATGGTGATGTCATCCTGCATCCAGCCCTTTGAGTCAGTTCAATTCACATTCATGTCTTTTGCCTTTTCCTTGATGCCTAATGTACCATAGTTTCATTGAACTGGGTTTTCTTCAAGAAGATACATAGTCAATTAATCTTTAAAACTTGTCTAGAAACACCACCATGTAAAGTCCTGTAGGGGAGAAATATAAAATATGAAGATATACAATCATATTACTTAAATAAAGACTCGGCTTTCTTTTTAAAGCACACAATTCTGACAGAACATTAGGTTACTGGATAATTTTTTTTGCAATATCACTCTCAAATTTTGCTACAGCTCTTGAGATTTTAAAATTTGAGTGGATAAAACATAAAATATTTTGAGTTCTATTTATTTTGAAACTAATGCTATAATTTTTAGACAGCTTGTTTTAAACTTTTGATCAGAAGAAGCTTTTAATATTTTATTTATTATTTCTATTTTATGTGTATGCGTGTATTGCCTGCATGTAGGTAAATGTACCCGTGTCATGCAATGCCCATGGAGGACAGAAGAGGCTGTCAGATCCCCTGAAACTGGAGTTACAGACGGTTGTTAGCTGCCATGTGGGTGCAGGGATTCGAACCCAGGTTTTCTGCAAGAACGACCAGTGTTCTTAACCACTAAGCTATCTCTCCAGCCCAGAAGAAGCTTTCTAATAGCAATGACCTATTCCAAAAAGAGAAAACATGTCTAGGCTCTTTCCTGAACCTGCTGAGTCATAGCCATTGGTGGATAGGGCTCCCTCCAAACCCAATCAGATGGTAAGCCTGGGAGAGAGCCTATAAGGTTCATGTTCAACTGAGCCTTGGCCTGACATTGCTTGCAGAGGAGACACACTTGGTTTGGAATCATGGAGGACAGATCAAATGAGACCTTTCAGGTCCACAGTTCCCCACTTCCTACAGGTTTCTCACACGACTTTTTTTCCTGTTCAGGTACTGCTCGGCCTAGCCTTCAGTTTCTTCACAAAGCCCTTAGATGCCATTATTCACAGTGTAACATAACTGATAAACCTCTTGGTGGTTATCTGTAAACAGCATTTCTAATGCAAGGTGTTTTTAAAAAATATTTATTATTTTCATTTTATGTGTATGAGTGTATTGCCTGCATGTAAGTGAGCCCACGTTGTGTGATGCATGTGGAGGTCAGAATAGGGTGCTGGATTCCTCTGGAAATGGAGTTCCAGACAATTTTTGTTAGTTATTCAGTGGGTGTTTAGAATTAAACCCGGGTCCTCAAGCTCAGTCAGTGCTCTTAACCACTGAGCCATCTCTCCAGCCCTTGAAGGCTGTTTTGATGTCTCACTTCCATTGCCCTCTCTCTCTCTCACCTGTCCAGGCTTATGCACAGTGAAATCTTCTTCTTCTCATCCTGTCTTAACACACACAGCTTTTAGAATCCATCTTCTTCATCTGG
>NW_008360172.1:9012-43449 GCF_000622305.1 Nannospalax galili
CTTGATTTTTACATCTCCAATCCCGTGTATTTGTTATCTGGAGGGGACCCATCGAGTCACGGACCCTAACACCCTTGAGTCCCGAGGGTGTGGAACTGTGGACACATCTACTTGAAACAACAGCTCACCTCAGACCTGTGTCTATGCAGCAGGGGCCCAGGGTCATATACTTGCTTCCCCATATGCTGCGTAAGTGCCCCTCTGGGAGTGCATTAGCAGGTCCCGCTGCAGCCCAGCCTCCAGGCTGGGGGTCCGTCTGGTTGTGGGAGGTCAGTCAGCAGAGTCAACTTGTTGAAAACTCCTTGGCCAAAGTAGTCAGCAATCACAGAGAAGCTGTCATTGGAGCACTTGAGCTGGCACTGGAGCCGATCAGTTCCACCCGTTATTTCTTAATGCATTTCATTTTAGTGCTTTCTGTATAGTGTTTTGATAAAGTACTCTGAGGTTAAAAAAAAAAGTTCTTCTGAGTGTTTATCCTTGAAGTTTCTCTCCTTTCTTTTACACACCATGCTTTTTTTACTGACACATTCATGTTTAGTGCCACACCGCTTTCAACACTCAAGATATGCTGTCAGCCTAGATGCCCATCACCAGAAGAGCCGGCAAGGAAAGGCTGGCACGTGAGGCCTTGAGCTTGGCTGTAGCCCAGGTCTGCCTTGCGTCTGTGATCCTTTTGAGTTCCCTGAGAACTGGGATTACAGGCCTGTGGCTCCCTACACAGCAGAGATGGATAATTGATGTGAATTCACCTGTCCTGTGCTCTGCCCTACGGATTACTTCCTACTGTAGGCTGTGGCTTTATTAGCCTTCCTGAAACATGACACTCTCAAAAGAACGGATGTGTCTGGATCATTTATGTAGGGCTGTGATTTGTAACTTTTTAAATTAAGTTTGCTCCTGGCAATTTCACTCATGTGTACAATGCATTTTGACCCCTTCAGCCCTGCTCCTTTGTATCTTCCTTCCATCCCTGTCAGCCTCCCTTTCCTCTCTACAAATGTGTGTGTGTGTGTGTGTGTGTGTGTGTGTGTGTGTGACCAAGTTTAACAAAGGTCGTCTGTGCAACCATGGGTTTGGAACTATCCCGAGCCTGTGGTGGGCTCCCTTGTGTGTATGCAACTGAAGTCAATGACTGCCCTCCCCAAGATTCCATCAGTAGCCCACAGTTAGCCAGGGAAGGGCGAGTCCCATGAGTTCATCTCCCATCCATGACTCACTGTCCACAGGCCCAGTGTGGTGGAGGCCCAGTGCAAACAACCCCAGCTGCCGTAAGCTCATGATTGCAATGACTGTCTGCTCAGGGACACATTTTGCAGGCCTCTCTTTGTCTTTCTGTCCTGACAGTCTTACCACCCCCTCATAACTGCTGTGGCCACTATTGCAGCAGCGGACACATCTTGTCCAGCAGCTGGGAATCATAGTTTGTAGGGCTCAAAGACGGCTAAGAAGACTCATGCCCTCCCCGCAGCAGTCTGCATAATACCTTTTATAGATACTTAGTATTCTCCCTCCCTTCTTCCCTCTCTCTCTCCCTCCCTCCCTCTCCCTATATAGTTTCCTATATCCTAGGCTGGCCTCAATGTAGCCAAGGATAGCCGTGAACTCTTGATCTTCCTGCCTCTACCTCCTAAGTGCTCAAATTATAGGTATGTACTACCTGCATGTTTTAAGGAATGCTGGGGATCTAACCCTAGGATTTGTGCATTCCCTACCAACTCAGCTACATCTTTAGCCCTTTTATAGTCTTTTAATTCAGTCAGTATTTGGCGTGTGTGCACATGCATGTATATATGTGATATGTGTGGTATGTGTGTGTGTACATATGTGATGTGTGCATATATGTGATGTGTGTGCAGTTGTGACTGTGTGTGCATGTGCAAAATATGTGTGCATCCTTGTGTGTGAGCGATGTGTGTGTGATATGCATATGTATGAGTGTATTTTAGAATAATCTAAACATACAATGTATATTCTACTATGGCATTCAATAGATACTTGTTTAAAGAGTGAAATTAATTCTCTAATTCCATTTTTATTTAGTTATTTATTCACTTTTGTAAATGTGTAGCCAAGTCCCCACTGTATCTGTAGTATTCTGGTTTATTTGCAGAAGAAGAAAATATAATTAAGAAATGATATCAAACTTAATCAATTAATCAATTTAATAAATTAATCAATTTAATAAATTAATCAATTTAATGTTGGTAAACATTTTTAACATGTTGGTAAATCAGATGAATATTATTTCAATGAAGACACTGTTCTCATTCAAAATATTGTTTCTAGACAGAGTTACTGTAAGCAAGGAAGACTTTGCATTTGAAGCCATTTCCTGCCTAGTCCGCTAACAGCCATTAGATACTGCTTTTGACAGGCCTAGATGTATTGTCTTTAATTAGAATTAGGCAATAGCTGTTGGTTCAATGATACTTGTCATTTCTGACCTGGACCAGTTCATTCTGTGCTAGATAGTCTGGTGCTCCCCACTCCTATGAAGATACCATATTGACACCTAACCTAGTATGGACATCCAATGATAGAGTGCATGACAGCCCAGCACTCCTGGACTCAAGCAATCCTCCTGCCTCAGCCTCCTGTGTAGCTGGGACTATGGGTGTGTTCCACCTACTCGGCAGTATTTCTGCATTCTTTCTTTCTATTTAGTTTTCTCACCAATTTAATATATTTTCAGTTGAAATAATTTGGCCTGAACATTTTTTATAGTGCACACTGATGTTTAATTCTCCATGTTTTCTTTTAAGTAAGATCTTTTTATTTCTCCTTCATGCAGATAAATAATTTTGGTGGATATAGAATTCTGAGCTTGCTTTTGTTTATTTGACAAATAAAAGGCACTTTTCACTTTCTTTACATGACACTTCTGAAGGTAATTTTAACTTATTTTTAAATATGTGTCTATTTCATAACCTCGAGATTTGTTGTCTTTGCCTCCTCCCAACCTAGCGAAACATGTTTGAGGAGTGTTTTTTGTTATTTATTTTACTTAAGATAGTTGAGCTTTTGAACCTATGTTTCTCCAAATTTGTATTTTGTCAGCCATTATTTCCGCAGGTATTTTTCTAGCCTCTTCTTCTTTCCTCTGTTTTGGGCCTGTGATCACATGTATGTCAGACCTTATGATTCACTTCCAGTCTCTGAGCATGTTGTTGTTATTATTATTATTATTATTATTATTATTATTATTTTGGTCTTTTTGAGACAGGGTCTCCCTGTAGCCCCATTGCCCTGGAACTCACTCTGTAGACCAGGCTGGCATTGAACTCACAGAGATCCGCCTGCCTCTGCCTCCCGAGTGCTGGGATTAAAGGGGTGCGCCACCACGTCCAGCCCCAGTCTCTGAGCATTTTAAACTGAGTTTGTTTCCAGCACAGTTTCTTCAGCTAGGTGACGGCTCTTAACAAATGCACTGACGTTTTCTCCCAACATTCCGTTCCATCGTTAAAGCCCAACTGGTAAAAACTGACTTTCTGATGTTGAACTTTGGCTTCTGCAGTTTCCATGGCTGTTTTGCAGTGCACGCCCACGTCTCTGTCACCGCTGTGTGCTTTCCTCTGCCCTGTTGGAGACGTGTTTGTACGATTTCTATTCTCTGCCTGCTCGTCTTCGGGTCACACAGTTATGTTTATTTCCTCCAGTTGGCTCCTCTGTTCTTGTGTGTAGCACAATCTGTTTGTATGAGGCAGTGTTTTGCTCTCCCAGACCCCAGGTGAGTAACTTGGTGGGATCCAGTCTCTGACCCCCACGTCATCTAAGGGGGTGGGATCTCAGATCTGGCCTCCTTATTCTGTAAAATGGCACTGTGGGGGTCAGGGGAGTTCTGCTCAGGAAAATGCAGTATAGGGGTGAGCTGGAGGCTGCGGCAGAGTTTATGACATGATTTTGGGATTCCCCTTTCCTGGATCTCAACTTCCCATGATCCCACTCTATCATGTACGTCACTGCTCTTCTCCTGACTTCCTTAGAATGATGCTGAGCTTTAACTAAGCTAGGTCTTCCACAACAGAAGCATAGGCTGTGTTTTTCCATGTTTCCTGACAGCAATTTCTTTTCATGACCAACCAGCACCCTTTCTCCTCCTCAGCCCCTCAGGTGTCATTTTTTACCGTTTTCTGAGTCTCTAGTCATCATCAGTACAATGTTGGAAGAACATTCAGTGGTTCCACAGATGGCAACAGTATTTTTTTCCTAGAATGATGAAACATTTGTATGATATGGATTTTTTAAAAAATAGAAATTAAGATGTTCAGTCTAAATAGAATGCCGTCATCTCTGGGAGCTGCTTATTTATTCTGGCAAATGGCATATTTTCCAAAATGTTGAAACTCCGGGAGTCTGTGGTATAAAATTTAAATTTATTGAGAATTTATCTGAATATTAGATGTTGTTATCTCAGTGGGAAATTTGTTGTTTCCCAGATAAACAACTATTTGGGATTAAATTTAAAAATTGTGTGCACCCAATCTTCACAGTGAGGTTCTAATTCAATGCGACTACATGTGAGGCTGCGGTTTTAAAGGGACTGATGAGGGTTAGATGAGGTCACAGCCCTGGGGTTCTCATCCTCAGGTACCGCACATCCCTAGGAAGGGACAGGAGTCCTCATGGATCACAGAGGACCCCTTCCCCAGCCAGAACTAGTCTGTTGACCCTGATCTAGGCCTTCTGCCTCTAGGATTTGAGAAAATAAATGCATGTTTTCAAAGCTACCCAGTCTGTTTTACTTTGTTAGGGCCCATGGGGTGCATGCCAGCACAGTGACCTGATTTATGAGTGTGTCACAATCCTGATAATTAGACAAGGCAAGGGAAAAAGAGGTTTGGTGAATGGTTGCTAAAGAAATGCAAAAACGCTTTGCCTGACAGCTGGTCACAGAAGGCAGCCAGATTTCAATGGAACAGCTTCTGTGCTGAGTGGTGAGACACCCTGCCTGGGGGGCAGGGGGGGCAGTCACGTGCAGTCTGCAGGGCACATGGGGTGCAGGGAGCTGAGTCACACTTTTCACGACATCGCTGTCTCCGTTATTTATGCTTCTGATACCACTTTGTTAGGTTTCTGCAAAATAACACATTTCAATTTGAGTATAGTATACTCAAAAAAAAAAAAAAAAAGAATCAGTTTATTGCTTTGCCAATTTCAGCTCCCTGCAATCTTTGGGCATGTGTGAATTTCTATTTTAAGCAGATATTTATTACAGTGTTTAGGGGTCCTTTCACCTTAAGGTGAATAGAGGCTATTTGCTTTAAATCTGCAGGCCTGTCATGAATCCACCAAAGTCCCTTCGAGAGCTCAGGAGAGATAAGAAGATAATCACTCATTACTCTGTCACCTAGCAGCTGGGTCCCTGTGCTGGGGGTTCATGTGTGTGTGTGCCTGGTTTACATTCTCCGAAGGAATGGTGGTAACACATCAGCAGTACCAGAGGGACCGATTCTTCCTCTCCTTCTGTGAGATCTGAGCATGGCCTGAACCCCTCAGATGGAATTAAAGGAGCCCAGTGTCAGAGAAGATCCCATAGACAGACCTGGCTCTGTATTCCATTAGCACAAGCCCCAGACATCTACCTGGACCATTGTGACCATTTTAAAAGGGGGACACTGAGGACCTGCCGTCTTTGAAGGGAAGGATAGTCTGGTTGCTTACAGCAGAGATTAGTTGCCTTTCTGAACAGTACTCTGCCCACTGAATCAGGGATGACACTGAGAAACTCTAGTTAGGAGGAAATCACTCAGTGTTGCTGGAATGGAAGAAATAACATCTGATCAAAACGTGTAGAGGAAGTGGCTATCAGACACGGTGCGGCCTGGGCTCACCTGGACCTGTCCTTCACATGCTCCATCTTTTCCTTGGCAAAGGCTGATGCCTAAGGCTTTCTGGGTTCTTTTGCATTTGTATGACAGCCGTGTGCCATGCAGCTGGTCAGTGGTGCCTTGGGGTGCCATGAAGTGCTGTGGGTGCTGTGGGGAGATTTTCCATCCCAGCACCAGCTCATGCTGATCTGGCTTCCGGCGTTGAGAATTGATGGCGTCCATAAATTCACGTGGAGCTTAGCCACAGATGCCTCTCTTCTCCCTGACTTGAAACCTTACTAAATGCTAGGCTGAGACATACCCAGTAGCAGTGAATTCTGAAAGCTGATTATGCACGGCATAAAAACAAGAGTCTTTTTATCCATTTTCAATCTGCAGCCCTTTGAATTCCATCCAGTTTCCGTTCTTTCTCAAATTAAGGTGAATGAGAGTATGGGATGTAATTAGGCTACACTAGTCATTACTCCGTTCACCTTAATCTTTTTATCTCTGCAGACATTCTAGGTCAATTCTAGCAACACGCAGACAGAGATGTGGTTAATTTTAAATGAACTGAGTATAACCAATAATACGTTTGATTGAGATAAACTCTAAATGGAATGAAAGCTGCAACAGGAACTTTATTCCGTTATTAACACTGACAGGCATTTACAGGCGCAGCGCTGACGGCTGGGTGTCACTTTATGTTTGTTAAAAGCTGTGCAGACATGAGAAAAAGACCCAAAGATCCCCCATTCACTTCTCATTAGCTGTAGGAGAATCATAGGTTGTAAATTTTCAATTGTGTAATCGTGAGCCTTTCGGAGGATAAACCAGTTGCAGACCTCGGTGATAGATCAAAAGGACGTCGTCAGCAAGTTCTAGCTGTTGGCATTTCTAGAACTCTATGTTAGCAAGAAAATAAACGGGAGGGTTGTAAAGAACTGTGCTGTGGAAAATACATCAGCAGCCTCTGTCTTCCCACAATGAAAGTAGGTTCTAGGCTGTTCTGCCTCTTGTCCTCAAATGGGAGCATGTACTTACATATAGTAAGCACTGTGCGTACTACTGTTCAGTGTGTGTCATCCCGGGCTTAACACAGTTCTTCTGAGATGAAAGCCCGTCGGCTTGTGGTTAAGCCACTTTGTAGACTATCTGTGGAGTCTCTGTGCCCTGTTTTCTGCAGTGGGTTCTTTGTCTAGGAAATTCTTGGGATTGTCAAAGTTCTGTCTCTGAGCTGCTGTGATAAAATGTGATATGCTAGATGGCTTGCAGACAGCATAAATTTATTCTATTTCTGGAGGCTGAGAAGTCCAGGGTGAATCTTGGTGAGGATTCCTGCTATATCTCCTCATGGAGCAAGAGTACAGGGGGTCTCTCTTTTCTAAGCCTCCAACCCCATTCGTAAGGGCTCTAGCTAACTGGCCAAATAACCTCCCTGCAGGACCCCGTTTCCCAATATCGTCTTGTTGGGGTTAAGATTTCAATATGTGAATTTTGGTGGAACACACACCTTCAGTCTGTTTCTCTTTCTTTACTTCCTGTGTGTTCTGCTCCAGGACAGCAGTGGAGACTACGGAAGTCTGTGCCCCATCTTGACTCATCACTGGCTGGGTTTGCTTAGGGCTGGGTTTGCTAGTCAGTCTACTGTCTTCTCTGGGTGCTGATCTGGCAAGGTCCTCAGATCTATTTCTTTATTAACATAGTGTCTGAAACTTGTTGCCAGGAAACTTACCCTCAAAGCCTCTGATCCTGATATTTTTAATCTTTCTTGAGTTTTTTTTTTTTTTTTTACTTTCTACTTGAATATTTGATCACCTACTCTGTTTGGTTCTTTGATCAGCCTGTCTGATTTTCCTTTTTGGATCCTTGCTAGCTTCTGATTTCTCTAAATTACCAGTCTCCTAACTCTTGCCTTACCAGCTCTAGACCCTAGATTTCTCATGGCCTGTAATTTCCTGTCTGTGTCCTGTTCTTTCTGCTGCAGGTCAAGATTGTACAGTTCTGGCTTCTTCGGGGGCTGGCTCAGTTCTTTTCTGCCCTCCTTAGAGGCCTCCTCCTTCTGAGCTATGAAACATACCTGCCTCTTGTGAAACAGTCTCAATTATCCACAAGTGGAAGACACCTGCACAGAGTGAGGCAAATCAGCAATCCAGTTCCGCAGTCCAGGGCAAGCTGTGTGAAATGTGAGCATTCTGGCATTTTTCTGGGCTGCTTTTTTTCTTTGACATAATTCAGACATCAGTGGAAAAATATTTACAAATATCACACATAAGCAACATTCTGTATCTTTAATTAACTTTGATGTACGTGATTGGGACAATACATTACATCACTTTGTGAACAGTCTAATACCATTACTTATGCCTATATGTCCTACATTCATGTCATTTCTAGAACATACATGTGTATAAAAAGCCTGATAAATATCCTTCTGTGTAAATACTTGTCTTTTTCACACTAATCAAATTGTACATCAAAACATGTAAATAAAAGCTTTCGAAATACACAGTTTACTGTGTTAAGCAGATGGGGCCCAGCTCGTAGCAGAGAGCTATTTAGACAAAAGCACTTGTGTGACGGCAGCTGTGCACGCCCAAGCCTGGACTTGATCTCAGGATCACAACACGCCCCTCACGGAGGAATCCATCTCCTTCATCCTGTCCCAACTCACATCTGGCTGCATCGTTCAGTCTTCTCTTTTCAGTGCCCCCCCCCCCCGTGGCAGTTCTGTCAAATGACCAGTTCCGTTCTCCTTCTGGTTTTGATGTTTTGATGCTCCGTGTCTGTCTCGAATGATCCTCTGCATGGGGTCAAGTTCTCCCTGGGCCTCACTTTTTGAGGAGAACTCAAAGTTGAGTTGTGTGTGAAAGGGGTCATTTTTCTCTGTCCGTTTTCAAGACTTTTTCCTCATGTTTGTTTTGTCAATTCAAATGATACTTGGAGGTGTTTTCTGGAACTTTCCTGTGCTTGGGGTTTCCTGAAATTTATGCCTTTCACCAAATTGTTGACACTTGTGGGTCTCACTTGTCAAATTTTTTTCTACGTTCTCTCCAGGTCTCCACTAAGCATTCTACAGTGTTCTGTACTCTTCCATGGGTTTTTGTGGCACTATTGATTTTTTAAAAAAATATTTTATTTATTATTTTTGTTTTAATGTGTATGAGTGTATTGCCTGCATGTGTGTAAGTGCACCTGTGTCGTGCAATGTCTGAGGAGCTCAGAAGAAGGCATTGGATTCCCCTGGAACTGGAGTTACAGATGTTGTTAGCTACCATGTGGGTGCTGGGAATTGAACCTGGGTCCTCTGCAAGAGCAGCCAGTGCTCTTAACTGCTGAGCCATCTCTCCAGCCCCACTATTGATTTTTAAACTTGTTTTTCTCTTTTGCATTTCTTCATGATGGATTTCTGTTGGGTTTTATTGACCTTTTCTTTGTAGATTTCCATTCTGCTATTAAATATATCCCTTTACAAATATTAGGCATTGCATCTTTTCTTTTTACAAATTATTTTTTAATAATCAGTTTCTTTGCAAATTATTTTATATTTTCCCCACATTACAGGCACATCCTCTACATCCCATCGGAACTTACTCAGAATGATTGCTTTAAAATCCTTTGCTGGTCATTCCAACATCTGCAATATCTTGAGTTTGCACTTTCTTGTTTATCTTCTGTGTTTCTCTGCTTTTTATTGGAACATGGATCACATTTTCTACTTTGATTATAACGTATAACTTTACCATAAGCCAGACATTATAAATCAGATACATTATGTGAACTTAGGATCCTGATGTCTTCCTACAGATCACACTCAGGGCTCTGATTTCATAGCTGCATCCCCTGTTTTCTGTTTAATTGGCTTTCTCAAAGCTTCCTCTGGACTGTGTAGCTCAGAAGTGAACCCGAGGTTTATGCAGTGATACTAACAAAACTTGGCTCTCATTCCAAGAGTTTCCCATTTCACTTACTGCATTGCATTCTAAGAGTGCTTAGACTTAGTCTCCTGTCTCCTCGGTACTTTGGGATCTTTTTCTAACTTTAGCCCTTGTGTGTGCCAACGGTGGTACACCACTTCTCTAAAAGCCATCTTGAATGGGAAACGTTCTTCATGCTGGTCCTCTTCGCTCTGACCGCTGCTTCTGGTGCCTGGCACTTCGTTTTCTCTTCAGTGTTTTTGTGTCTGGTTTCCATCTTCTGTTCCGAAGTTGAGGCTGTTATTTTAAGGAGCCTGGTCTTTCAGCAATTTCCAAATATGAAACCTCGGCCATGTCTGTTTGAAGGGCCTTCATGGTTTTCCTCCTCTAACTTTCCGGAGTTCTACCTGTGGAGCAACTGTGCCAAGAATTTGGCTGTAGGAGCAGAGCAGCGCTCACTAGCGGGGACTTCCTCCTTCAGATGAAACCAGCCAGGGAAGACTTACCATCCTTATCTACCAGAGACATTCAATATTGGGTCCAGACATCCAATATTGAGTCCAGCGCTCACTAGCGGGGACTTCCTCCTTCAGATGAAACCAGCCAGGGAAGACTTACCATCCTTATCTACCAGAGACATTCAATATTGGGTCCAGACATCCAATATTGAGTCCAGCGCTCACTAGCGGGGACTTCCTCCTTCAGATGAAACCAGCCAGGGAAGACTTACCATCCTTATCTACCAGAGACATTCAATATTGGGTCCAGACATCCAATATTGAGTCCAGCGCTCACTAGCCAGGACTTCCTCCTTCAGATGAAACCAGCCAGGGAAGACTTACCATCCTTATCTACCAGAGACATTCAATATTGGGTCCAGGGGTTGCTGTCAGAATTGTAGAATGATCCGTATATGTACACATAAAGCATGTAGAAATAGAAGTGCCTTGAGGAAGGTCACAATACCCACACCCACCCCACCCAGATTACAAGAAGTTGGGGTTCTTGGCTACAGGAGGCAGAGTGCTAGGTCCAGACTGTGTTGAAGAATAGTTACAAAGGAACTGCATTCAAATCTTGTGCTATTCTGATTTGTTTAAAGGAATCACTGAGCAGCTCTGTGGGTGTCTGCATCAGAGGGGGTGACAATGCCGCAGTCATTAGACTTTGAGAAGCATTGCCCTATGTCCGTGATTCCTGATCCTGACTGCACATTAGAATCACCAGGGAGGTGTTCCAACCCTGCAGAGTCCTAGAATCCGAGAGGTTGTCTTTAGTTGGTGTTGACTGGGGCACAGCATTAGTATTTTTTAAAGATGCGTGAGTGGTTTCAGTGTGTGTTGAAGTCCCATAGCTTTTCTGTCAAACACTATAAAACTTTTGTTTATGAAAAGGAACTCAAATCTACCCCGCCTTGTAAAACTTTTGTTATGAAAAGTCTCTGCTCCCTTCTTGGAACTTGAGGGCTGGCGGTGGCTGACCCCTCCCCCTTTCCTTCATTTCCTCTGCATTGATTCCTTTAAAATAGCCACCGTCGAGGGCAGACCCCAGCCAATGGGGAAAAGACATGGTGCTTTGGCACAGGATAAAAACCTATCGGGCTTCCTGCTTGCTGTTCTTGCCTCTCCATTTTGCCACCCTGAAGGGTGAGCCATACACTCTTCTGATCAGAAGTAAAGTTGTGCCTTGTTGAGACTTTAACTGGAGCTGTGGTCTCCTTTGTGACCCTGAACTTATTTCTAACAACGATAACATTAATAGCTCACCTGTGTTCTTGGTTCTTGGGAAACTATCATTTGTTAGTTTTCGAGTGGCATCATGGGTATTCCTCGTTTTCCCAATTCTCGAGATGGCATAAATGATAACCGTTTATCATTGAGAGAGAAGACTTGCCTGAGCCGGAGCCACCTTATTTCCAATAATAGCTTTGTTTTAGCAATAGTCAGTATTCTAGTGGATACATTAACCTCTGTGTCCTGCAGTTCCCACACTGATAAAATGAGGTCATTGTTACTTATCACAGAATCGTTAAAGGATTAAATTCAGGAACACAATTGCCTAAAACCCAGATGATCTGCTAGCACTCAATACATATTAACCATTTTGGTAGCTGTCAATACGTTCAGTATAGTTTGTTAATTGTACTCAGTAGAGAAAGCTTACCATTGGTAGATCTGCACAGGCTGCACTCACCCAGATAGTGTGGGATAGAATGTAATAGAGCTATCCTTAGGCGCTTGAAACATAAATAGAAGCCAGAGGTGCAGGTGCGAATCAGGCCCAGGTGACTCTGTCAGAGTTGGGGAAAGCGGACAGGGGCAAAGGAAATGTGGCAGGTGAGGGGGACATGTCATATACTCCAGTCGGGAAACCACCAGGAGATTTTCTTCCTGTGGAAAGAAATTCACAGAACCTCAAAATGGAGACATAACCTTAAGTAAGGACAAAATGGTAAGCCCAGAAAAAGAGTCAGATAAGGCCTTGTCTGCCAGGCATGGGAATCATTGATAGCTGCTGTCCTTTAGAGAACAGCCTTTCTGTGGCTTTTGTTGTCCTAATAGTCTAGAAGGTACTTGTCCTTACGTTTGCTCACAGGCATTTCAAGGACTTAGAACCTGCTGTACAAATAAGGAGAGGCTGCTAATCTTGTCTCTTAGGAGGAAAACATGATTGTCACTGTGAAACCCATTCCTATCCTGGCTGTTCCCTACGTGCTTGGCTCTGAGTGCTGTCCACACCTGCTCTGTGCCTGACACGCCCATCCCAGTTCTATTTAAAAAATGCTTTAACCTACTGGAGTTCTGAGATAATTCATTCTCTCTCTCTCTCTCTCTCTCTCTCTCTCTCTCTCTCTCTGTCTACAAATGCAATGTGACCAGCCAGGCTCCTCCTCCTATTTTTTCTCCCATTTTCTCTTTGAGACATGATCATCTTAGGCTCACCTCAAAATCTCTCTATATAACCTAGCATGACCTTGAATTTCAGATCCCCTGCCTCCACTTCTGAGTGCTGGCATCATAGGCCTGCACCACCATGCCTGGGTTATGTGGTGCTGGGGTTTGAACCCAGGGTCTTGTGCATGTCAGGTAAGTGCTCATGTTCTACCAGCTGAGCTATATAGAAGTTTATCTGTTGCAGTTTTTTTTTTTTAATTTTGTTTTTATTGAATTTTTTGTGTATTTCATTTCATACAGAATATCTCAAACAATCTTAATCCTCTTTATACCCCTGTCCCCACTGGCACCCTCCCATAGCCCCCCATATGCTCTGTCATCCCTGTTAAGGCCCACTGTGTTGTCAGTGCCCCCAGCCATTCCCGAAGGCAAGTCCATCTGCTGAGTCTAGTCAACCTACCTAGAGTCCCCTTTTTTAGGAGGATCAGCTCTTCTTCATCTAGCAGCAATCAGTTGCCAGTATTTCTTCAGATAAGATTGGGCTCTGCTCTTCATTTTCCCAGTTCTATGCTGGGTTATTGTCTGCCTGAGTTTGTATGGGACCTGTCTATGCTGACACCATTGCCATAGAATCATATGAGCAGGGTCCCAGGAGCTTGTAGGACTCTGTTTCAATATGGTCATGCACCTCCTCCCTGGCTCTTACAATCTTTCCGCCTCCTCTTCCTTGATGGTCCCTGAGCCTTGGGTGGGTGAAGTTTAATAAAGGAGCCTTGTTCAGGGACCGTCATTCAGCAGACTCTGGATCTCTACATTTCAGCCATTTGTAACCTTTTGTGTTCCTGGCCCTCTGCTGCATGAGAGAGCTTCATTATTAAAGACTGAGAGACTCATGAGTGTCCTCTTCTTTACCTCTGTTCTATGTTCCATGAGCCTTAAGTGTAGAGGTTGCATTGTAGATGTGTCACTTAGGCCTGGGAAATTCATAGACAGTGTTTGTGTGTGACCAGCTGTGGTATGTGGTAATAGTCTCTGACTGGTGCAAAATGAGCTTCTGTCTGTTGTTGTTTTAATTTCTAGATTTCTCTTGTTCTTGATCCATTACCCTTCTCCACAGTTAAACATTTACCCAGGTTTTAAAGACTGTTCTTAGTGCTTGTCCACTTACTTAGATAAGCCAAGAGAAACTGCTTTGCTTATTTACTTTATTTATCCATGATGTTTTTATTTGTTTGTCAGTGCCACATATGAATGCTGGCCTCTGATACAGCTGTCCAGAGCCAAATTTCTTGGATATTTTTCATTTTAACTCACCTTCTTTTAGGTAGAGTAAGACTTTAAATTGACGTTCAGTTAAAGAATTTAATTCATTGTTCCCCAGCAAGAGTTCAGGATACACATAGTAGGACCATGTTCACTTTCGACAAAGAGCTTACAATGAGCCGGCATAATGTTGGGCAAGTGTTGTGAGCTGTCTGTAACTTCTACATGCCGAGAGTTAGTGTATCATCATTAGGAAAGTACTTAAAGACTGTATTCTGGGCAGAGGTGAACCAAGCATTAATGAAAAATATTTAATTTGCTAAACCCTTGCTGCGGAAATGCTAGAGTCATGTCCAGTAAACCCAGTGACTGTGTGACCAGTGCAGACTGCTATGTATTGGTAAAAATTACACAGGACTGCAGCTGTTCCCTCAGAGACAAGCTGAGACAGGCTGGTATTTCAGAGGTAGGCTACCAACACATGCCATGCATATGTCCATAGACCAGCTACAGGTGACCCAGCTGGCTTCTAAGTGGTGTTCTATTTAAACTGCAGGCTAATGAGCAACTGTATTTGTGGGAGTCCATTTGCTAGGGCGGTGCATGCCTGAGTATGCCTGTGGCTGCTGACTGTCTCAGGAGAAGCTTGCCTGGAAGAGATTATAGTCCAGCTGGACGAAGACGCTGTGTTTTCCATGAATGCCTTCCATCTGATGGATGAGGCTTTACAACCACACCCTCTAATGCTTTTGCCCTGGCAGTTTGTAAGATGCAATTTTTCTGTATTAGTTTAAGCTTCGTGTCCCCAAACATTTGTGCTTGCATCCTTGGGCTCTAAATAAATCTTCTATTTTCATACCTCCACTGAGCAGTTGGCCAACGGATACTTCAGAATAGCATCCAACAGCCAAATAAGAAGCCCCATCTGCTCCAATTTAGAGGAATCCTCAGTGGCTCCATGACAGCTGTCTGGTTTTGAGTCCTGAACACCAAAATTCATTTGTCAGAGAGGGCATATATTCAGGGCTGTGGCTATTCCCTATAAAAGGCTCATTTCTCTAGCACGGCAATGCTCTGTTTTTATGGAAGTCAGATTTCTGGAAACGATTGTCTGTGTTTCAAAATACAGCTCCCAAATGTGGATTTGACAAAAGAGTCCTTCTGAGCAACTGGATTTAATTTCTAAACTTTCAAGACATGTTTTCATATGTGAGCAGGCATTACAATCTCCCTGAGAGCCTAATTACTTTTATTTAATATACAGTCTTTAATAAGCTTGATTATATGGTTTGTGAGTAAAGATTATCATAGATTCCACAAGCTAGAATTAGATATGGCAGGCTTGTAACTGAATCAAACTCAATAATTAGAAGTAAATAGTCTGGTGAATTATTCGGTAGAAAATATTAAAGCATAGACCATAATTTTGCCAGCATTACAATGAAAGATTTATATAGTCATTTATTAAATACCTGCTTACTATGATCCAGACTCTCTTCTAAATGCTGGAGTATATAAAAAGGGTTAGTAAGACAAGATCCTTTTACTTAACGAGTCTGGAGTCTAGTCAGATGGGATATCTCATTAATAATGCAAGGCAGACTATACCAATGCCATTAGAAGAACAGATAATTTAATAGGAAAGCACAGACTGAGCTGACTCCACACAAGGGAAATTCACTGAGGTTACAAGCACTTAAAATTTACTTTGAAGAAAGCGATACTGTTTGAGTATACAAATGCAGGGTGCGTGGCATTCTATGTCAATAAAAACTGGTGAGCACGTTTGAAAGCCCAAGGAATGATGGGAAATAAGAGGTCTACTGAGAGAATAAATGTTGGACAAGGGCACAGGCTGTGCCTTTGTTTTCATTGCTAAATTCCCCAGCACTCTTTCTGTCAGGGTATTTTGTCATGAGGAGCTTAGCGATAGTGACTGTATACCACCTCACATTCCATTGCTGCGCTGTTTTGACAAGAAGCTTCCCCCACAGGCTCATGTATTTGAACACTTGGTCCCCTGTTGGTGACACTGTTTGGGATGTCATGGCACCTTTAGGAGGTGGAACCTTGTTAGAGGAAGCATGTCACTGAGCACCGGCTTTGGGAGTTTATAAAAGCCTTGCCCCCTGGCACCATAGTTAGACACTTTCTTGAGGGTAGCTTTTATATGCCTGCTTTGAAACAGACAGGTGATTTATTTTTAGAAGTTAAGAGGCATGAATTTTGAAGAAAAGTTGTAATGTAGTCAAGCAATATTTGACAGGATTAAGTAATTTCATCAGAGAACTAGAATTTACATAAAAAATGAAAATTCTGGAGATAAAAACTAAATCGTAGGAGTTAAGAGCTCAGTCAGGTTCAGTAGCAAAATGAAATCAGCAGGGCTGGAAATACGAAAATGGGTTTAGTAGATAAAACTGCTGATGAAATAGGAAGTAGACTGAAAATTAAAAAGGAGCTTATTAATAGATGCAGCATAATAAAAATATCAGGCTTCTGTTTTAGCTTTAGGACAGGAGCATTCCTGAACCATTCCCTTGCGCCCATCCTGCCCCTTGACGGCCTCACAGGTGAGGGGCAGGGCAAGGCAGCGGCTTCCCCGGGCAAGCAGCAGGGGGAAATTCTAGCACTTGTCTTCAGTCTGAATGTGTTTGGCAGCTGTTGAAGCCACAGCTGAGGGCAGAGCACAGATGCACTGTTTTAGAACATGAGGCCAGAGGAAAGTTTGTATTTCCTGTCACACACCCAAGGAGCGATTTGAGGTGTGCTTTTAATTGCCATTTCATCAAGTTAAAGAAACAGCGCTGTGGATTAGGTTGGTATTTGGTACCATCAAAAATTGTCCATTTAATCTAAGCTTCCAAGTAGTAACAGTGCTCCCTTAGACTATCTGTAGCCTTTTACTGTCGTCCTGTGTTTTATCTGGGAAATATTTTCTGTTTATCGTAAGGACTAATTTAGCTACTCATTTACTTCACTGATCAAGCAGCCTTGAACTTACAGAATTGTTCATACTATTGATCAGATTTTACTTTCTCTTTTCTAATTTTAACTTCTATTGTTGTTGTTATTGTCATTTGAGACAGGGTCTCCCTGTAGCCCCAGTTGGCCTGAACTCACTATGAGGACCAGGCTGGTCTCAATCTTGAAGAGATCTAGCTGCTTCTGCCCCAGAATACTGGGATTAAAGGCATGCGTCATCATGCCCAGCCTTAAATTTAACTCTTTTACTATTAAATAACTTGCAATTGTATTGATTTCTACTGATACTTCCTAACCCCTCCAGCTAATTACTTAATTTTTTTTCTTCTTTTGATACGGAATATCAGGGTATCTTTGAGAGTGAAGGAATCCTTTACAGAGGATCTAGGGTTCTGGGCACTCAGTGGCCACCAAAGTTGTCCCAGGTCAGTGTCTTACTGGTTCTTTACAATCTCAAAGAATGAAATTCACAGACCACAGAAAGTGAGTTTTAGAGACACGTTTATTACAAATTCAGATATGGGAGAGAGAGAGAGAGAGAGAGAGAGAGAGAGAGAGAGAGAGAGGAATCCTTTACAGAGGATCTAGGGCCATGCCCTTTGAGCTAAGCCAGTCTGGAGGTCAGCCACATGGTGGACCAACAGCCACATGGTCGGAGGGAGCTTTAGAGAAAGAGTGGGGAAGTTCAAAGGCCCAAAGGAAGCTTAGGTGGTTCTGGCCAGTATCTGAAAGAAAGACAGAGCAGAAGAAAGAGGAAAAGTTAGGCATTTCTGAGTCAGAACTTGGAAAGGCAGGCAGACCCAATCAATGCTGATGCCAGCTCTCAGGGAGTGTACTAGGAGGTGGGAATTCTGGGAAGGAAAAGCACATTATTTCATGGATTATGGTGAACCCACCTTCCTGAAGAGTGGTCTGTTGGCCAGGTGACTGGCCTGCCCAACTGCATCAGCTTTTAAGGGAGGGTGCAATGGCGGGTCTCTACCCAGAGGTAAAGACTTGTCTTTAGGCTAGAGGGCAACAGCTTGCCCTTGATGGGCTAAATTAGGCCTTACGATAAACAGAAAATATTTCCCAGATAAAACACAGGACGACAGTAAAAGGCTACAGATATTCTAAGGGAGCACTGTTACTACTTGGAAGCTTAGATTAAATGGACAGTTTTTGATGGTACCAAATACCGACCTAATCCACAGCGTTGATTGTTTCTTTAACTTGATGAAATTGTAATTAAAAGCACACCTCAAATCGCTCCTTGGGTGCGCACCTTTTTAGAACATGAGGCCAGTAGAAAGTTTCTATCTCCTGTACACACCCAGGAGCTGTATATCAAAACGCGTATAGTATGAGACCACTGAAATAGTTCTTTGAGGAAAATTATCACAGCTAATTCTTGGGAAAAAGGAAAAAGGAGGCACTTTTAAAAAGGAAATATCTAAGATATGCATCACCTTAATAAGCTAGAAAAGAGTGCTAGAGCAGCGTTTTGATATACAGCGCGGTCCTTCATCCTAACTGCAGAACATTTTCTGCTTGCTCTTCATCCTGCTCTAATTTCCTCCCTTTAGTTATGCATGTGCTATGTGATTTCTTTTTGTTTTGAAATGTTTTATGTGGCTATGTAGATCTATCTACATTTGAATATTTTATTTTTAACTTTTTGGCACTATAGTCAGACAATATATCCTGTGTAGGTCCAATTGTTTTTAAAAGTTGTTGGGCTGGAGAGATGGCTCAGTAGTTAAGAACACTGCTGTTCTTGCAGAAGACCCCGATTCAAATCCCAGCACCCACATGGTGGCTAACCATCTGTAACTCCAGTTCCAGGGGATCTGACTCCCTTCACAGTACTGCATGACACGGGTGCACTTACACACGTGCAGGAAACTCGTACATATAAAATAAAAATAAATTTTTAAAGTTGTTGAAATTTATTTTAGGATAGTTGCTCCTTGTAACTGACTTTTTTATTTCCCTTATACGTCTCTTTTTTTTAGAGATGGTCAAGTTCTTTTGTGGAAGAAGAGAAAGGGGAAATGATGTGGACCTGGGCAGAAAAATGAGTCCCTAATTTGAGTCTGCTTGAATCAAGAATTCCAGCAAACTAAGGACATTAGCAATGAACCAGGCTGGATGTATCTGATGCTGATGGGTTTCATTTCTCTCAGACAGTTTCTGGGAGTCTCAAACAGGACTATAAACACTGTTTACACTTGAAGACATCCTAACTTCCTGCACCCCTGTGACCCAGGGTTTTACCTTATCTGTTTCTAATCGTGTCAGGTTCCCCTCAGAAGCTCTGTGATCTTACTAAATGACCTTAGCCACAGTTTGAAGATAATAGCTGCAAAACCCACCCAAACCCATATGTGGCTATTGTAAAGACGATAAAGTGTGACCCACTCTGAGAAGCCCAGGTCTGTGCTTGGGTATGCTTGCCTTTCTTCCTAAGCATTCTTAAAATCCGTATTAAAACCTCTTTTATGAAAACAAACGCCAACCCTGCTTCATACTGATTCACCCTGAAATTCTTTTCTGCATTGAAGCCGAGGATCTAGTTTTACAAGAGTCAGGGTCCCTAAAAGATTCCTCAGGGAGCTCCTCAGGGAACTCCTCAGGCTGCCCAGGCCAATGTGGCGCTGGGACCCAGTGTGGCACCTTGCACGTCTCATCCTTGTTCAGTAGCAGCTGTCACTTGTCCCTCCTTCCTTTCCCTCCCTCCCTCCCTTCCTCCTTCCTTCCTTCCTTCCTTCCTTCCTCCCTCCCTCCTTCTTTCCTTCCTTCCCTCCCTCTCTCTCTTTGCCCCCCCCCCATTTTCTTTTCTGTGATTCTGGAAACAGAACCTAGACCTTCATGCATGTTAGGCATGCACTGCACCACTTATTTACCCCCAGCCCACAGTCGCCACTTTCTCATGATCAATAACCAGTATGGTATGTTTTATTCTTTGACTTTGCGAATATAATGCTCTGTGCTATAAGTGCAAACCTTATAAACGGTACTTAGCTGGGTTCTGTCTTTATCGTCTGACCATCACTGCCGGTTCCTTGGTGCGCACCCGCTGTGTTTGGTTCTGATCTGCCTCCTGAAGCTGCCTGCCTTCTGCCTCTGCCTGTCTTGTGTTTCCTTCACCGTCTTTCCATCTCTTCATTCATTTTTCTTACTTTCTGGTCTTTACTTTCAAGCTGAGTGTATTTTGGTATTTAATTTTATCTCCATTATGGGTTATAGCTGTATCTTATTTTGCCTCTTAATGGCTGCTCTAAGGCAGTATTCAGTTTTAATATCCCATGGGCTATCTTCAGTCTATCTGAAAATACTATTGAAGCTCGTGAGGTACGACAGACATTGCACACACAATCCTTCCATTTCCCTTCAATTCTTGTGCAAGCACACTCATGTGTCTTGTATCTGCAGCTCTTAAATATCATTTTGCTATAGTCTCAACTCTATTGCTAAAGGTTTTAAAATGAGGAAAAATTACCTTTTATATGTTTTCACATATTAGGCATTTTTTCATATCCATTATTGTGTTTTGAAGCCTGGTTTCCTCTTAAAGAGAATTCTCTTCAGAATGTCTATTAGTGAGCTTCTATTGCTAATCTTCCTGAGCCCTAGTAAGCTTTGTAGATTTACAGAGTGTGTGTGTGTGTGTGTGTGTGTGTGTGTGTGTGTTTAAATTTCTATTGATTTGAAAGGCAGGAAGTTTGGGCTATTATTTCTTTTTAAAAAATATTTTACATATTATTTTTATTTTATGTGTATGAGTGTATTGCCTGGATGTATGTGAGTGACACCTGTGTCCTGAAATGCCCATGGAGGTCAGAAGAGGGTATCAGATACCCTGGAACTGGAGTTACAGATGACTGTTAGCTGTCATGTGGGAGTTGGGAACTGAACCCAGGTCCTCTGCAAGAGCAGCTGGCTAGTGCTCTTAACTATTGAGCCATCTCTCCAGCCCCAACAGTGAATTCTCTCCAGCCCTGGGCTATTATTTCTTTCTTTCTTTCTTTCTTTCTTTCTTTTACCCACTTAAAAAAGAAAAAAAAAAGACTCTTGTAACAAAATTATACGTGTGACCAAATACTTTTGAGCTCAAGTGTCCAGGGCTGTCAAGGCTGCTGTGGTTTGCCTCATTTCTCGGTATGCTTTGGTTTGTGTGGTTTATAGTAGGACTTCAGGTTCATTGAGGTGGAGCATGGCTAAGTGCACAGGCTCTGCTGGACCCAGCCAGTCCCACTGCCATTCCTGTGGGCGCAGTACCCTGAGCTCGTTGTCTGCTCATTCCTTTTCTATCCCTTTTCTGTTCTCTATATACATTTTGGCTCCAGCTGTGGATGCAGTTTTCCGTGTTTTCACATTTCTACTGATTTTGGACCAAACACTGGCCATGTTGATGCTACATGCTGAGTGTTGGTATTCTGTTGTCTCCCAGAGCTACTGAAATGTAGCCTGATAGCAAGTGAGTTCCAGTCAACTTGATCCTTTAGGCTAGTTTCCATGTTTGTTAGGAGTTCTGGAATAAACTTTTCTGTGGGTCTACTTTAAGATTATTGCTAAGGACTGACCTTTCTGGGGTCTCTAATAAATACCATAGTTTTCAAAGGGAATTCTAATTTCTAGGTGGCTGCAAGACAGATTATCATCTTTATATTCCCTCTGCATTGAATTTTCCTGGTTCCTCCAGCTCAGCCCTCTTGGGGTTTGGGAAGGGGTTTGAAATGTCCCAGAACACCCTAGAGAATAAAATTGGGCCTTAATGAATCCAACAGCACATTGAATATTGTTTTTTTGTTTTTGTTTTTGTTTTTCACAGGGTATCCCTAGTCCCAGCTGGTCTGGAAGTCACTATGTGGATCAGGTTGGCCTGGATCTCCACAGAGATCCACTTGCCTCTACCTCCCAGGGGCCAGTATTAAAGGTGTACCACCACACCTGGTGTCACAAGAATGCTGGGACACGTTGGTGTTGAATGGACCTCTCCAGAGGTTCAGATTGAAACCAAATCAGATCTAGTAAGCTTGTCCTGATGACTGCCCTCTAAGGATGACCATTTTATGGTTGGCTGATTTATTAGCTTCAGGAAAAATCTAAGAGAGAAAAGTTGCTGATTTTGAAAAAGATTTTCTTGGAGGAAAAATTGTTCCTCCGTAACCCTGATAGAGATTGCTTAGTTTTCTTCATCTAGGAAACTTGTCTATCTCATAGTGGGGCAGCCTTTATGCCTTGACTCAAATCTGTGCATCAATTTCTGACTCACTGGAGGCTCTTAATTGGTCCTAGAAATTGTCTTTAGCAGAAGTTCCAAAGTTGAAGAGTTCTGGGCATTGCCTTCAGTAAAAGTTTCAAAGTCAAAATTTTGGCTTTATCAGAATTATAGAAAAAAATGTAAAACTGGCCCAATGCTACTAGAGATCCACTTTCAGAAATCTGGATGCGCTTTGACAAATGACTACAAAAATACTAAACATGTCTAATAGTTTGTCTCTTCCTTCCCAATGACATCTTCTAGCGTGTATTTCCTACACACACATATTGTAAATGTGTATTTATGCATAATGTACTCAGTATACAACACATGTCTCTTACTAGAGGCATAAAAATTCAATTTATGCATCAAAAATACCAGATGTCTTCTGTAAGACAGGAATGATTGTTTCAGAAGGAAGGGTTTGATTTCTGACAAATGTCTACTTATGCTCTTAAGAATCGATTGCCAAGAGTAATAAGCTGTCCAAAATGAGATTAAAACAGAAATAAAGAAAGGAAAGCTTAGCTAAAGTTCCTGCAGGAAGTTCAAGCCAGGGAAGTGGAGTGGAGCAGCCTTCTCTGGCTGGCCTTGCCCTCCACCAGCCTCTCTGTCTCCCTCTCTGACTCCTTCACACACATAGCAACCATGCAATGTCCTACGACACACTTCCGAGCACCAGCCCCTCTGCAATGCTCTTCTGTAGGGAGCGCTCTGTCTCACAGTGGATATGGGGAGGATGGACTTTAAACTCTGGCAACAGATCTCTGGTCTCGTAACACCTTTCCAGAAGAACGTATTAATGAGTTATCATGGAACAGTTCTCTTCACAGCAGCAGGGTTCACATGTTTACATGGGAACAAGAACCAAGTCCTGACTGGGGTGTAAAAGTTGAGTGGCAAGTCTGCCATTAAAACAAAACAAAACAAAACACAAAAAAACAAATTTGCGGGGGGGCAGGGCTGGAGACAGGGGGAGGTGTGATAAGCTCAGTGGTCAAGAACACTTGCTGCTCTTGCAGAGTACCTGGGTTTGATTCCCAGCACCCACACGGTAGCTCACAACTGTCCATAGTCCAGTTTCAGTGGATCTGATGCCCTCTTCTGATCTCTGCGGGCATTGCACAACATAGGTGCATTTACATACATGCAGACAATACACCCACACAACATTCAATAAAGAAATTTCTTTCTTTCATCTCTGAACGCCTACTCATTATAGCCGTGGTCCATGAAACCTGGTGGCTTTGCTTCCCACTGTCCTCAAGGTTTATAAGAGATGCCCTTGAGATGAAGAATCCATTACATGTGATAAAAGAACCTCAGATTCTCAGATCTTAACTCTTTGGGTGATAGAATACCCTGGTCTCTGTGTAGTGTTGTTTGTGATGTCAGTGAAAATTGAAGTAATTCTGCTTCTAGTCTCCTAATCCCAGACGTCATCCGCCTGTCTCTAAATGGCCTGTGCGTGTATAGTTTATAAAGATTAGTTCCAATGTGCTGAAGCGATGGACTAGTGTCTTTCTGAATGGTATCTCCTGGCCCTGGGTTACTCAAGGGAACTTATTGGCCCCGCAAAATGGAGACATGATCAGTTTACTACAGAATTCCAGGTAATCAACTCACATTAGCTAGTACCAAGAGGTGTTACCAAATAATACCAATCAAAAGATGCTTGAGAGTCTAGAGTCTAACTCCAGCTTTCCTATTTAAAAAGTCTTTATTTGTAGTGAAAGCAAACTGGCTTCTTAGCTAAGGAAATGGTACTTGGTTGAATCTTTGCATGTTTATAACTGATCTGCCCACATAATGTAGAGATGGAAGAAGTGAGATGCTGCAACTGAGCTTCAGTTCTTCATAGAATGAACAGAAAGTGGAAGAGAGAGAGCATGCTCTGGGGTAGAGACGTCTACGAACGAACCGTACCACAAATGTACCATGCGCTGGAATAGAATTCTTGGATACAGAGGACTATCAGGCTGGTATCTCAACTGTGGGTGTCCTGACTGTCAAGCATCCCTTACATTGGGTCCAACAGCTATGTCCATTAGACAGTTTAAAGATGATAGGAGCCAACAAATGGAGAGAAGATGAGCCTCAAGATATGCTCAGGGTTGTAACTTTTAAAAACAATTGTCAGTTAACTCTGTTTCCAATCTCCTTTGGAAGTGCTGAGCACTGACACTCTACAGATTGCTTTCTGTTGTTGTTTTGAAACAAAGTCTCACACTGTAGTTCAGGCTGGCCTAGAACTCACTCTGTAGCCCAGGCTGACCTCAAACTCATGGCAGTCCTCCCACCTCATACTCTTGAGTGTTGAGATTACAGGTGTGGGCCTGTACTGGCTATATTACGCAAAATTGGTTAACCTAAATATGGCCCCAAGATAATAATTCTATGCTTTGTTTATATCCCCAAAGCACGTTATTTATTTTGAACTCAAATTGTCTATTTTGCCAGTAAGCTCTCTTAAGGGATGACTTCACTAACATTTTTAAAGAGCAGTAGGTGGCTTTCTCCTGTGCTTTCCAGATCAGGGAGCGCTCCAATAGACATGCTGTACACCCGTGTTTTTCAATGTATAATCCCTTAGGCAATCAGAAGAATCATCACCTAAGAATGTGTCAGAGATGTGAATTTAGAGCCATACCCCAAACCTACCCAATCAGCCAGAACCAAGAGTGGAACTTAGTTTGAATCTTATAGGTAGTATAGGTCTAGAACCTTTGAATCCAGGAATCTCAGAGCCTCCCTCTGGTCTGAGGACAGACCAATATGCATTGATTTAAAAAGCCTGACAGAGAACCTGTCTCTGTTCATACACAGGACTCTCTCCAGTCATGGGTGATCGGAAGCAATCTGCGTGTGAGCCACTGTTTTCCCCAATATACCTCTGTATTTGTGATATAAATATCGGTTCACTGCTAATTATCAAAACTGCAAAGTTATTCCGAAGAAAGGGACCTCATGTAACCCCAGGCCTTCCTTACTGTTCTCAAAGCACTGCCATTAGCTTTCTAGCTTAGTCTTCAGGTGTTGAAAAGCTAATTCACAGCTCCGCAGCTGTCTGCTTGTGGGGACAGCTTTCCTCTGCTCCAGGCAGTAATCGTTTGACTGCTGGCCTAAATTGCCCTAGAGAAGAAAGCATTTCTGTGCTCGCTTTATCCTGTGGATTCCGAGAGGCGCCTGGTCTTGCTTTGCATAGGAGGAACATTCTCTAGGCGCCTGGTCTTGCTTTGCATAGAAGGAACATTCTCTTACAGTTTCACTGTGATCCATGCTGCCTTCCAGTTGAGACAGGAGCAATAAGATTAAGAAGGTATTCACTAATGGGCCTTTTGTTTACATTGCTGATGTATGGAAGGATTTCCTAGGCAGGACTGGGAGGGTGGCAGGAGCTGTCATCACAGGTCCAGGTTAGTGAAGCTTAACTTGAAAGGTGTCGGGATAATAATTCAAAAGCAATTGGGGAAGGAATGAAAATGGATCAAAACAGCCCATCAAGGCAGACTTAAAACCAGACTTTAACTCCCACAACCTTTCCTTCCCTCAGAACAGACCACTGTCTAAATAAAAGTAGGCACCCAACGAGATTACTAAACAGTGTTTCACTTCTCCGATAGAATACAGAGGTTGGTGTCAGATCGGATCACTGATTCTGCACAACTCAAGGTTTATGTTCATTTCAGGGCCAGGGCAATGAGGAAACAGGATGCCTGGGACTGCAGGGCGGGTAGCTGGGCCCTTTCCTCTTCCAACGTGGACTTGCCTAGCTCAGAAAAGGACGATGAGTTCTGCCAGGAATCTCATGGGCCGACTTCCTGCAGCCGAGAGCTTTTCCACTCAGGAAAACCCTTCGCTTTAAGCTCCAACATGGCACAGCTTAGGTCACACTCTCTAGGGAGCCGTCTTCCAAACCCAGAGATTCCAGGCTCATTTATTATCGATGTTGGGTAGGGACAGCCTTCTAAGGACTCTAGCTGACACCTCTTCCTCAGGGCACATATTAATCATTTAAATGCTTGGAAATTCAGAGCACAAGATGAAACTGACATTTTCCTCTGAGAGCTTGCCCCAGGAAAAGGAATAAAATGAACACACACACACACACACACACACACACACACACACACACCACACCAACCACACACACACACCACACACACACAAACACACCACACACACACACCACACACACACACACCACACACCACACACACACCACACACACCACACACACACACCACACACACCACACACCACACACACACCACACACACAGACACACACACCACACACCACACACCACACACACACCACACACATACACACCACACACACACCACACACGCAGACACACACACCACACACCACACACCACACACACACCACACACATACACACCACACACACACCACACACGCACACACACACACCACACATGCACACACACACACACCACACACACCACACACGCACACATGCACACACACCACACATGCACGCACACACACTACACACGCACGCACGCATGTGCACACACACCACACATGCACCCACACACACCACACACACTATACACGCATGCATGCACGCATGTGCACACACACCACACACATGCACGCACACAACCACACATACTACATACAAACACCACACACACACACCACACATACCACACACGCACGCACACACACACCACACATGCACGCACACACACCACACACACTACACACTCACGCACGCATGTGCACACACACCACACACACATGCACGCACACAACCACACATACTACATACAAACACCACACACACCACACACCACACACACACCACAACTCACCACACACCCCCCACACCACACACACCACATACCACACCCCACACACACACCACACACCACACACACCACACACACACATACCACACACACACCACACACACACAGCACACACACACCACACACCACACACACACCATATACACATACACACACACACACACCACACACCACACACACACACCACACACACACCACACACACACCACACACACACATACCACACACACACCACACACACACACACCACACACACACAGCTGATCTTATTAGTTCTTCAGAGAGACCCAGTAGTAGTTTGGGGTCCTCTGGTATTTCTCACTTTTTCTTTTCTTTTGTTTGGGCGGTACTACTGAACTTCACGGGGCCAGGGAACTTGTTCTCGCATCTCTAATAGAGATTCGGCAGTGAACAGTCTGATGCTTGAAGATGTTTTTGTGACGTAGGAAGGCATCTCTGTCCTGCTATGTTAGGATTGCCTTGGACTAGCTCAGCCTCTGTCTTTCTTGGCCTGGATTATTACTATAAGTTTACTAAGTAGTCTTCTTTCAAGTTCGAGGCCCAAATTCATACCCTGTGTACCACAGTGCATTCAACCTGCTTTCTGAAAGGTCGTTGAATCCTCTCAGTGGACCAGAAACTTCCAGCAGCTCTTGTGCCACTGGCTCACAGCCCCAGAGTTCGTGTGTCCATTTCAGAGTCTGATCATGACAAACTTGTCCTGTTTCACATCTTTCTACTGCACCCAGATAACTCAGTTCAAGGTCATCTCGTCCTGCTTTTGTGACCTTTTGCCATGGTAACTGATGCTCGCTCTGCGAGGGCCGATCTTGTTTCTCTCGGCTAGACCTTTAACGTCGTACATATTTTCTCTAATTTCAAGTACCAGCTTCTCTGAAGCCAGTTTCCTTGTGCCAGTATTCTAGAGAAGACATTCCTAAACACACCCACATGCTGTGCTGCAAGTGACTTTTAACTATGGTGTCGATATTTTTGCTGTGGCTGCAACTTTGGTGTCTGCTGCATAGCAGGATGCAAGGACAGGGCCAACTAGGGGAGCACAGGGAGGCTTTGGCGTGAAAACCAGAGGTGATGACTCTTGCTTGGAGGGAGAGATGTGGCCGCAGGCAGATTTCTGTTTGGGAATCCAGAGGGAGCCCTGAAGAGACTCCTGCCTCTAGCAATACTGAGCTGGTTCTGCTGACTGTTGAATTACTGCTACTTTGGGTTAAGACCTGAAGAGAAAGTTTAAATTGTGGCTGAGGGTGAACAGTGCTGACTGACATGGGTAGATCCATTGACAAGAAGCGGGCTTCCCAGAGTAGGGGTCAGCTGGATCCCTCCTTAGAGCAACAAGAGGTTCAGTGTTGGCTGTGATGACATCTGCCTGACCTTGCATGCCAAGCGCTGAGACTGCAGCGGGGTGGGGACCCGTGGAGCTGGCAGAGTGAACCAAACAGGGCTGAGACACCCGAGGAGGCTGGCGAGAGGCTCAGCGCCCGAGGACAGAGCCTGAAGAGGACGGATGAGATAGCAGAAAGCTGATGTATCCCAAGGAAAGACTGGAGTCTACATCCTGGGCTGTTCCTGTGCTTTCAGAGTAAACCCTTGTTGCCAAGAAGAGTCCTTAGAGTCCCTGATCTGGAGCCTCCTTCCGCACGGAAGTCAGAGCTCTGCTGTGAATATTATAGACCTGTTTCAGGCAAAAGGGGAAGCAGCAAGACTTTTATTCCATGGGTGGGAACAGAGCAGGAGGTCAGATTATTTCTAAGAAGTGTTTGCACCCTTACGGCTGATTGTTCTTCATGGCGTGTGATCAGGGGCAGGGTCAAGGGCAGATGACAAAGCTTTCTCTTTTCACAATTACTCTCTTTAGTCTCAAAGGTTTTCAATTCTTGCCTCTCTTGTGTTAATTATCATTATAAGCAAGGGCTTTGGCTACCTAGTTACTGGCCTAAAACACTGTGGAGGTAAAGATTAAAAGGTAAACGGATCAAACATTTCACAGGAAAAACACCAAGATGGAACATGGCTTTGCTGGGCCAGTCCCCAGAGGAAAGCCGGGAGGAAGTGAGTCACAGACAGTATCTGGCGACCTCACGGAGCCGGCGGCTAAGCCTGACGAAGGTGGTTACATAATGAGGAGAGGATGCTTTACTGCTGATAAAAGGAAAAGAAGAAAGAAGAGCTCTTCTTACTTTCCCATCTCATTGCCAGGCTGCACTTGAAAGGGCGTCTGCAACCTTTTAAAGAAGGTTGGTTTTAAAGTACCTATCAGGCCTCTTCAAAGACTTTGTAGGTCCAAACCATCTTGCTTTCGGAAACCCCGACCCCATGTCAAAATAAATCAATTTAAAAGCATGAGGGCCTCATATTAACTTCAATTTTCATGCTTATTTCTAGGAGAAATTATTGCCATCATGTGTGTGTGAATGATGTGTATATGTATCTGTATGTGTGTATATGATATCTATGTATGTGTGGGTGATGTATGTATGATATATGTATGTGTGTATATGTGTGTGTCATGTGTGTATGATGCATGTATGTATATGATATGTGTATGTGATGTTTGTGTGTGTTCATGTTCATGTTTGAGTGTGGGTTGACATATGCCATAGCACGTCTATACACACACATCAGAGGACAGCCTCAGCTGTCAATTCTCACCTTCCATCTTTTTTGAGACCACTAGGTTTACAGGTTTTCGGGAATTCTTCTCTTCCAACCTCCCATTTCTCAGTAGAAACACTGGAATTACAGGCGTGAGTTGCTGTCTTTGTCTGCCTTGTGTGGGTTCCGGGGATCTGAACTCAGACATTTACATTTATGCAGTGAGTGCTTTACCCCCTGAGCATCTCCCCAGACCGATCCAGGTTCTTTAGTGTGTGTGTGTGTGTGTGTGTGTGCGTGTGCGTGTGTGTGTGCGTGTGCATGTGTGTGTGTGTGTGTGTATATTGGTCTTTTTGAGACAGCATCTCCTTGTAGCCCCATCTGTCCCGGAACTCACTGTGTAGACCAGGCTGGGCTTGAACTCACAGAGATCTGCCTGCCTCTGCCTCCCAAGTGCTGGGACTACAGGCATGCGCCACCACACCTGGCTTGTTATATTTTAATCACTATCTATTGAACACTTACTGTAATATTTCAGTACTGCGTAGCTGTAATGTTTTTTCCAGATCTCAAGCATTTTGTTGGCTCTTACAAAGCTCATGGACCACGGGTGCTGTTTCTGATGACATCCATGGGTGGGGGAGCCTGCTGACAGTTTGAGAGGTTTGATTCTTTAAGGAGATATTGTAAGATGAAGGCAGGGCCTCTGAGAGTGAATTGAAGTTCAAACTGCATCTAACCCCTGCGAACCAAGCAAGACCCCTGTATCTCCATCCTATTCACCAATGCCACCACCAAATCTGTATTCTTCTGCATTTATTATAAACAGATAAAAAGCAAAGCAAATACTATAAAGTCATCACACTTATGAAGAACATAATGGGTTGCTATGGAAACAGATAGAAAGGCCAGGAAGTTCAAGGAAGTAATTTTTTCCCTTTGTGAAAATACAGATAACATGCAGACTTCTTTATTTGTTATAGCTTGATGTGTGGAATCAAATGAGACTGCTACATAGGAAAACTTTCATATTTTGTAGTAAAGTAGAAAAAAACAGGATTGTAGTCAGAAAATCTGGCTTTAAATTCCATATTGTTCATATAACAGGCAGTCTCTGAGCCTGCCTGAACTCTTGTCTCCACATCTACTATGTGGGGTGTTCTGGGTTGAATAGTGTCAAATCTCTATGTGTCCAGAAGCTATGGGTGTGGCCTTATTGAGAATATGGTCTTTGCAGATGTATTCAGAAGGCCATGACGTCATATGGGACCAAAGTGGTCACTCTAGTAACTGGAGTTCTCACAAGAGGGAAATTTGGGCACAGACACAGAGAAGATGGCCGAGGGATGATGATGGCGTTCAGAGTCACAGTGGTGCTTCTCAAAGCCAAGGACTGCCAACTAGAGATGGCTAGAAACAACTAGAAATGAAGGAGGAAAGTTATCCTACCGCGCGTTGAAGGGGCGCAGTCTGCACTTTACCACCACTTCGATTTTTGGATGTGTGGCCTCCAGAACCGTCAAAGAATCCCTTTCTGTTGTCTAAGTTACCCAGTGAATGTCGGTTTCCCTTCGGGAGCCACTGCAGGGTTTAACAACAGCGAGATGTTTGCGTTACTCAAGATCCACCTGGCTCCCGGCGCCAATGCCAGGAGCAGCTTCTGGACGGTCCCCCCCAGGGCACCCACACCAGTCACATCGTCTCTGTTTTGTTTACTGCCTGTGACCTCCAGTTCCAATGTCTGTTTACCAGCTTGCAACTATCATTTCTTCCATCCTCTCTTGACTTATAGTCACCTTTCTGCCACTCACAGAGCTTAGGAGCCAAGGCCTAGGGTGCTCTGACAGTCCCTCCGAGTCACTTCCTGCTTCTTTCTGCCTTACTCCAGTTCGCAAAAGTGGAGTGGCCGGAGTGGCCTACAGGATGAGATCAAGAAGAAAGCTGCTTGGCTGTTACAAACCTGCATGTGGGGTCAGCTATTTGGATAGAACATCACTCACACAAAGCAGAACAGGAAAGTGGTTTGACCAGGAACATTCATGTAGACACACAGCAGGCAGGGCCCTGGCTTAGATTCTGGTCCCTAGGTGCAACTGGGTAACACAGTCAGGCCAGGCGGCCAATCGTGCCTGAACTTCGGGGTCTATGAAGTCAGCTGCAGAGACAAAATAAGTCCAGTCACCTCCAGCTCCGCAGTGCCTGAGCTCTACCCAAAGTGGATTTTGAGAGCCCATGAGTTTGCAAAAGTGCCTGTAGGATTGTTTTGATGTACCTTTTCCCTAATCCAAAATTAGCTTTCAAGATAATTTAGAAAATGACTAAGAAGCAGACGCTTGGAACCGTCCATCTGGAGGCGACTCCGACTTGCTTCCCTTGCAGTTCATCATGCTAAGTGTGCTGCTTTGCAATCCTAATCCGCAAAGTCCTTGGCAGTGCTGTCATCCAGTGGGACTTTTGTCTGTTCATTTGTTTTTGTTTCTGACTTGACTACTACCCTTAAAAGAGTTTAGTTAGGATTATTTACAGGAGCTTGGGCAACTCAGGAGTGACTATCCTAGTAAAGAAAATCTCTCTCCCCTGGCAACTATTAACTGTTTATATACCCTGAGGAAGGCATGCCGAGCCTTGCGAACCCCTCCCCAGTAGCAACTGTTCACTGCCTGTAAATCTCCGGGGAGGGGAAGAGCCTCATGAACACCCCCCTACAGTAGGTAGTCACGGATGCTGGGAGTTCCAGGGTCATGGGCACATCACGCCAGGGGGACAGCCTTGCGCAACATTCAAGTGATGCTGCACCACTTTCCAGGCCAAGGCTCTGAAGGTTGGTGGCTCCCTCCTCTTTCCTCCTGGGATGCTGACGCTTGGTGTTCAGGTGTCATTACCTAAGAAGGCCAAGCAGCCATGGAGAATCGCATGTGTCTATTCCAGCAGGAGCTGCACTGGAGAATCCAAATGACAGACAGCATCCCCATCAGGTGTAAGAGTGCAGGAGCCTTCAGACGACTCCAGACTCCCCCATTATTTCTACCCCCAAGCTCTGGTCATCTCAGCAGTTATGCCACTAATTTAAGGGTGATTTGCTACACGGCAGCATTGAATTAGAATGGTGGCGACTTCTTTCAATGTCGTTCTCCATCTGTAAAGGGAGATATTTTCCAATGATGTTGGAAATCAAAAGAGTTGAAGCCCAGAAGACCTAGCATCTCTCACATTCAGTTGCTACAAACCACTGTTGTTGTACTTGATATTTTGATCATGTTTTGTGAATGATCACATTAGTCGGCTTCTTATTACTACGATGAAACAATGGAGGCAATTAAGTTTTAAGGAAAAACAATGTCTATTTAGTGCACAATTTGGGGGCGGCAAAGGCCTGGGATCTGCATTCGTTCAGCTCTGATGAGGGAGGCAGATGGTGGTACACTTCAGCAGGAACATGTAAGGAGCAAGCTGTGTACATCTCAACCTGGAGCCACGAAAGAAGGAGGGTGGGGAGGGTTCTGCCATCATTTTTTAGGGTATCCCCCTCCCCAGTGACTAAGAACCTGCTCCTGGATCCCTCATACCCGGCGTCTCTGGATTCCACGTACAGAGTGTCTCTGACTCTTCTCTCCTGGGGAACCAAACTTTCACATACGGACTTTAAAAAAAGTCTCTCACAAAGATTTATTTTTATTATCGTAATTATGTGTGGGCATATGCACCTGAGTGCTACCTATGGACTTCTCAGAACGCTGTTCATGATAAGAAGGACCTGGGCTCAGGCTCTGTACCTGAGATGTGCTCTCTAGCTTGACGAAGCAGATGTAATGGTGGTAATCAACTTGAACTTGTGATTTCCTTGGTTGCTAACCCTCCATTTTTCCATAAGCAGAGGGTGAGAAGGAAGCTGTGAAAAGCCTGACTTGCCCCTGTCTCAGCTAGTTACAGGGGAGAGCTGTGTAGGAATCTCCAAACTACAGCATCACATTATGTTTCCCTGTGATAGTAGATCTAACCCAGGAGCAGCCCTTCCGGTACTTAAGGAGCACCAGGATAGTTTGCCAAGATCTGCTAACCCATCTGCATAGGTAACAGCATTGGTTGATGCCCAGAAGTAAAGGATCAGGCTCTAAAAGCCCCTGCCTGAAGGAGCTGTCCTCTATCTGTGCCGTTAAATGAAATTTCTCCTCTGGATAATGCATAAAAATGGCTTGTGATACGTTTTTCCTCTTTGAGTGACTCATTTTGTTTGAACTCCAAAGTAATTCCTCAGAAATGGAAAGAGGCTATTTCAAAGTGAGCCGCCAGACTGTCATTTTAAAAAATAAGAAGGTCTCCAAGTTCTCTACCAGCACCAAATGAGAGAAATGTGAAATTCCTGGACTCAGTTCTCAAAGGCATCACTTTGGAAAAGGAAGATTAAGAAATGTTAAATAGCCTTCTACAAAGCAATTTGAAGGAAGCAGAGAAATGAAAATAAAAGTCTTATTTTCAGCCAAAAAATGATTCAGACATCCCACCTAGTAATTTATTAGCATTTTACAACAAAATGGAATAATTTTCCTTAAAGAAAAACTATCAGAATACCAAGTAGTCACTACACTGCTGGTGGTAAATATAAAAACATTTGGACTTTTTCTATCAAGGTTTAAGGTCTGTGAGCTATTTTGATGTTAAAGGTTACTAATTATAATTGGAATTGTGCAGCATCTTTTCATGAAATCTACTCTTTTTCTTCTGAAATATCACTAGAAAACGTCCTCCAGGGTATGTCTTGGGCCACCCGGGCAAATTCGGTTTCCACACTTTACTGTGGCTCCTCCTGTTGTCTCCCAGCTCCATGTCACACTGCAGTGCAGTCCCGTCCCCGTCTCCGTCCTCCCCCCCCCCC
>NW_008360172.1:43459-68386 GCF_000622305.1 Nannospalax galili
TGCTGATGAAATAACTGTATAAAGTCTTTGCCATCGTCGTCAATCTTCGTTAAAAGGGAAATATCTCCACAAAGACTGAGATAGAGGATCAATGACTTTCCATCTTAAAAGCAACTTTCATTTTCAGTCATGAATCCAAAGTTCAAAATCACTGTTTTCTGGAATTGCTAGGCGCAGGCTCAGCCCTGTGCAGATTCTCCAGAGAAAGGAGGGAGGTGTGGGGTCACTGGAGCCCTCCACAGATCAGGGTCGAGGTTTGGTAGCAAGTCAAATCCTGCAGGCTGCCTGAGGAGCTTTCAGTAAAAGGACCTAGACCTTTCTTTCTGACCTTCTGGAAACGGCGCAGCGAGCTGTTCACCTGCTTTTCTGGTCGTCGTGGCTTCCAATACCCGTTCTCTTCTGGTCTGTTCAGCTCCTGGTTCTGTGAGGTCCACATTGTGCGTCTCTGAATGTTTCCCCTTTCTGTGTGTTGTACACACAGGACAAAAATACAAAAGGCCTCGGTGAGCAGTTTTATAACCCCAAACTGTGAGCAGCTTCAAAACAACATCAGCTCTGCTTGAACAGTGTCCAGCCATCACTCCCACCAAGATGGAGGCCGGCTTTCCTTCGGCCACCCTCTCTCCCTCCAATGTCCCCTTCACCTCAGGGCCGCGGCTCTTCGAAGGACAGTTTGAGTCAGTGTGATTTTTTTTTTCCACTTTTTTTTTTTTCCTACCTTCACCTTTCTTTTCCTGAAACAGGAAACCAAAAATAGTCTTTTCTAAGAAGAAATTATGATGCCAATTCGGAAAATGTTAACTTTTCCCACTTTATTTCTGCCTTTGCATTTATGGTGGTACCAGAGGACAATTTTAAACTCGAGGTTTCAAGGAGACGGTGTCCTTACCAGAATGGGTACTCAGGCAGAGGGACACAGGCCAGTGACTCTGGACTCTGTGCCCTACACCACAACCACATTTGCACTTGTCCCAGATACCTTTAATTGCTCTCTATTTCCTGTGTCACTTAACTTAGGTTCATGGTTTCAAGCCTTTTTTAAAAAAGAGAAAATTGTGCCATTTCAAATTTTACTTTGTTACTGTCCCCAGATTTCCGACAGCTTTGCTCACCCCCTCTCCACAAGCTAATAATATTTTCTTTCTGCAGACTCTTGCATGAATGACTCAGGGTCATAGCCTCCTACCAACGGTGCCTTATTAAATTTCTTCTCCAGGAGCCGAGATTAGAATAAAGAGAAGTTAATAAGTTGCAGGGAGACACAAAATGAGTCATTAGGATCAGGGACAGATTTCAAACATTGGAGCCACCAGCCCTGTGCTCAACAGATCTGTCTGCTCAGAATTAATTTAGCAGCCAGCACAGAGCGCTGAGTCACTTGGGCTTTTCTGAGCAGTGTTTCCAGTCCAGACAGGTTTCAGGGGAATCTTCTCTTCCTGCTTCCTTTGGTCCATTTATCCCAATGATGTAAAGGAAGGTTATAAACACTTCTGGAACCTTCTGCTTTACATGAATGCAGACCCTCTGAAAGGAGCTCAAAGGACCCTCTCTGGAGGAACGAGGAGGAGGAGTCCTGTTGAACCCTTTGTGCTGAAGGCTGCTCAGGCTTTAACTTAGCTTGGAGCCCATTCCAGGTGCTTTCCTAAATGCTTTGAGTTAAAGAGCCTTTTCTTACAGGCAAATTTGGAAAGAAAAATATTCACTGTGTAGCCCCAGTTAGATGATGGGTAGAAAAGAGTCACAAACCTTGTAGAGTTTACGACACTGCTGCCCAAGAGATGTTAATCCTACGGAAGTGGTGATGAAGGGTTCTTGTAAGCCAGACGAGGGTGGGTCTTACTAAGTTGGATCACCAGGCAAAATACAAGATGTCCCGTTAAGTTTGAAGATGAGAAAAAGTGAGTGATATATTTAGTATATGTTCCAAATTATCCATTGTTTACCTAAAATTTGAGTTTGACCAGGTGTTGTATGTATCAGGTGGTGGGTCTGGCAGCCTTGCCATCAGGCAAAATGACAGCTGGCTGTCAATGGCTCAGCTCGGAAACTTAATGTTGGCACAAACATCATCCAAGCCATTTGTTATTTGTTGGAAATATAGTAGCAAGAGACCCAGACATCCATCCCAGGCGCCTGTACATTTATGCCTAGAGGCAAGTTAAATAAAAAGCTACCTTAGGCACCCACTGGTTTCTTGACAAGTGGGTCTTCCCCTCCTGTAGGCAAGCCAAGCCAAGAAAATGGCAGCTTGTTTGTGCAGGATAAAAATGCCAGCATTATTTCTATTGTCTATTTTGTTAGTGTTCAGGAATGACTAATTCACCTGCCCTCTCTTAATTAATATAATCTATATTTAAAATTACCACTGAGGGACTGGAGAGATGGCTCAGCAGCTAAGAGCATTGACTACTCTTTCAGAGGACCCAAGTTCAATTCCCAGCAACCATAACAATCTATAAGGCCAGTTCCAGGGGAGCCAATGCCCAATTCTGACCTCTGCAGGCATTGCATGACACGGGTGCACTTACACACATGCAGGCAATACACTCACATACAGGGAAAAAAAAATTAAATAACTTAAAAGAATGTAAAAACAACCCAGTCTTCCTCAAATTAGAAGAAATCTGTCTTTTAAATGTGACCATACACATCTACTATGATGTCATGTCCTGATTTTAGGTTTAACCTTTCACATGAATCTTATCTTGCTTTGTTAAACCTTCCCAGAGTCAGTCTTTCTATGATCCGTATATGGAAACAGATGATGGGAGTATGATAAAAAGTCACACCCAAACAGAGAGGACCCTCTTTATAAAGTTCCAAAGAAAATACAAAGAAAGATAAAATAGTACATTTTTGAGCATTTCAGATCAGTTTATTTTTTCTGGCTTGCTTACTTCAGAAAACACAGGAAGATGACCTTTAAATAGATCTACCACCCTAGAAAAACAATGAGCATTTGGCTACGTTCCTTCCCCCTCAACAAACAATCTGCATGGGAGCCCTGGTGACCTCAGTCTCAATCTCAGGAAACAGGTAAAGTCATGAACAAGAAGAGGAATTAGAATTCTTCACAAGTCCTGCCAAGACAAATCTCTGCAGGAGAGCAGAATCGGCATCAGCCTCCAGAGCTGCAGTCTTCAAAGAAAGTAGGAATTGTGGGTTTATTAGGTGAGCCTCTGCAGAAGGGGGTTTGATTTCCTGCATATTTCTGAAAGGGAATTGTACTTATTCGGTGAATTCAGCCAACAGGCAAAAAACTCTCCATCCCAGTCTCTGAGGGCAACTTGGGCCTTGTTCGTCCAGCTAGCCATCCACCTACTAAGGATTAGACTTAAAAAATGGGAGATGTTTAATCAAAGCAATCTCCTTACTTCTGAATGGTCTGGTCTAGCGTTTGGAAATCTACACCCGGGGTGTCATAGACAGTAAAGGGTGTTCTGCTGTTGTGACCAGAGGCTGTTGTTCTACGTTAACTGTTTGGCTGGGTTCTCAATTTGTTGTTTAATAAAAAAACATTCATACAGATTCACAAAATACTCATATCTGAAGAAATGAGAACTAGGAAGTGCTTAGAAAAAAATGCTAATTTACAGGATGGGCTAGTTCAAAGGACATTAATGTTTTAAATTGTACAGATTCCTGAAGTGTCTTCTTAGTCAACTAAAGCAATACATGCTGTCATATGTTATAGAGTGATGCTACTCGTACAGGTTGGGGCAGTTTGGAGTTCACATAAGAAGCATTTCTTATTTAATGTAATATTCAGTTTTCTAAATAGCCCCCCTCCCCCCCAAAAAGTAGAAGGAATTATTCTAATGGAAAAAGGGGACTTCCAATTTTTTTATGACATTAAAATTTAGGAACATGGGGTAGCAAAAAAAAATTAGGGACACTGGGGAGCAAATCTTCCTTTCCCTCCTTTCTTTCCTTCTGTAGTTCAAATAGTATGACTTTCTTAAGAAGTCCTGATACCCCAAGTCATGAAGGTATTTTCCTATATATTTTAAAAATCTTTATGTTTTGCCTTTCACAGTTCAGGCTTCAACCACATTGGTATCAATTTGTGAGAGAGGTGTGAGGTAGATGCTTAAGATACCAGGTGTTTTTAAAGAGCACCCATTTCCATCCATTTTTCCTGTGAGACTCAGCGCCACCACAGGTAGGTCTCAGGGGGCAGTGTCTGCACAGGTGTGGGTCTGCCTTGGTGCCACTGGCTGGTGTATCTGATTATCCCATTCTGTTAAGAACCCATTTTTAGGTTCAATAGGGAAATTTCCTCTGTCATTCTTTTATGAATGGCCTAATTATTTTTGAGTGCTTTTCTGTTTATATATTTATTTATATATTGGTTAAGTTTTTAAAAAGCCAAATGAGGGGGTAGGGTTCTAGCAGAGGCAGACCACTCACCTAACAAATGCAAGGCCCTGGGTTTAATTTCTAGCACTGTACAAAAGTCAGATGTCATTGGGAGTACAATGGATCTATAGAGAAATCTGTGCAAAATCTACGTACTTGCACAAATCTTCCAGTTCATAACACATGACACACGTCTTTATTTGACTCTTAAACATTTCATAGATAGGATCATAATTTTCTTTGTGGAGGTGGTGAACATCATGGGTGAGCTGCTTTCAGGAGCATATCACGTGAAAAATGCGGCTCAGTGTGGCTCTTTTCTGTACAAGTTCTCGCCTACTAAATGCTGCACTGTATAAAGGACAATCATGTTTGCATGCTAATTTGTATATGCAGCAAGATTCCTTCATGCTAATTCTATTACCTACACACCCATTCCCTATATCTACAAATTATTGTCTAAAAGCCATTAAGCCAAGAAATGGGTATTTTGTATGTTTATCGCTGAATCAGACTCTGAGACTTGGACTCAATTTCAAAAAGGTTTTGGGAGAGGAGCAGAAGAATGGGTTCTGGAAGACTGAGTGGGTGGGTCAGGAAAGGCCTTGGCAAGGCTATGTAATGCATGCTGCATACAACATGTGATTCTGCATAGGAGACCTGGGAAACAGCAGAACACAGACACCAGAACTCTACACTTCCAGGTCTGAGGATGAGCTAGGTCACTGGTGGAGGGTTGCTGGGAACATGGGGTGCTAATTCCCGTGTTTCCAATCTCACACACCCAGGGAAAGTTCCTCTTAGCAGCCCCATCAGAGTGTGTCGGCTCATAGCCACACTGGCTCTGAACCCCGTGATGTGGGGAGCAGAGGTAAGACCCTGGCTATTGCTGCCCCTGGGGGATTCTGTCTTCTAGACTTGCAAAGACTTTAAGTTCAGAGTGATTTATTTCCTGTATTTTGGCTAAAATTACCAATAAAATTGTCTGGTCTAGAATTTCCTTTACGGATTCTTCATATTTACAAATTCAGCTGTTCAGTGGTTATAACACTGCATTCTTTTTTCTTAAATACACTGACTTGGGGCTGGAGGGATAGCTCAGCAGTTAAGAGCACTAGCTGCTCTTGCAGGGGACCTGGGTTCTATTCCCACCACCCACACATGGCAGCTAACAACTGTCTGTAACTTCAGTTCTAGGGGACCTGATGCCCTCTTCTGATGTCTGTGGACATTGCATAACATGGGTGCACTTACATACATTAGGCAATGCACTAGTACGCATAAAATAAAAACAATAAATAAAATATTTTTTTAAAGAATCTTTTGACTAAGTTATATGTTCCATTTCTTCTAAACTGGAGGGCACTGGTCTGATGTTGAGATGCTGCCATCTGTTTAGCGTGTGACAATTGCAGACAGCATCTGCATTTTCCTGATACTGATGACCTGAACCTTCTCCTTCTTGCTAAGTCTTTGTTCAGCACTGTGGCAAACACTCCATACTTGCTCTTCAGAGAGTCAGTGCTTAGTCTTGCTGAGTGTCCAGTGGTGTTTGCTTTCTGTCAGTAATCTCTCTGCTATCATTTACTGCCTTCCAACCTCTGTTTATTTTAATGTTCTTTCCCAGCCTCTGGGCAGCTAACAACTGTCTGTAACTTCAGTTACAGAGATGCCCTCTTCTGATGTCTGTGGACATTGCATAACATGGGTGCACTTACATACATTAGGCAATGCACTAGTACGCATAAAATAAAAACAATAAATAAAATATTTTTTTAAAGAATCTTTTGACTAAGTTATATGTTCCATTTCTTCTAAACTGGAGGGCACTGGTCTGATGTTGAGATGCTGCCATCTGTTTAGCGTGTGACAATTGCAGACAGCATCTGCATTTTCCTGATACTGATGACCTGAACCTTCTCCTTCTTGCTAAGTCTTTGTTCAGCACTGTGGCAAACACTCCATACTTGCTCTTCAGAGAGTCAGTGCTTAGTCTTGCTGAGTGTCCAGTGGTGTTTGCTTTCTGTCAGTAATCTCTCTGCTATCATTTACTGCCTTCCAACCTCTGTTTATTTTAATGTTCTTTCCCAGCCTCTGGACAGCCACACTAGCAGCCTCAGCCTACATAGCCTCAGTGTACATAATCACCAGCACACATTTTCTTCTAAGTAATGCTTCTGTTCTCCTTCCATGTTTCTTTTAACTTCAAAGAAATTTTATGGGGCTGGAGAGATGGCTTGGCAGTTAAGAGCACTGACTGTTCTTTCAGAGGACCAGGATTCAATTCCTTGTACTCACATGGCAACTAGCAACCATCTTTAACTCCAGATCCAGGAGATCTGACACCCACTTCTGACCTCTGTGGGCATTGCACAGCACGGGCACACTTATGTATATGCAGGGAACACATTCATACACATACAGTTAAAACAATAAAAATTTTAAAAATTTATTTGCATTTTATGTGCATGAGTGTTTTACTGGGAAGACAGAAAGGTGCAGTGGACCCCTGGAACTGGAATTTCAGGAAGCTGTGAGCTGCTCTGTGGGCGCTGGGGCCTAAACTCACGTCCTCTGGCGGATCAGCAAGTGCCCTTAACCACGGAGCTGTCTCTCCACGCTGTTTACCACTCAGTTTAAGATGTGCTCTAATGTTTACTGTCACTTTCTGAGTACTCAAGTGTTAGATGTATATGTCTTTATTCCCAAATGTGACAATGTTCCTGGAAATCTTTTAATTATTGAGTTGAGTCGAGGCTTCAGTGGATCACAGAACACGCATGCTTGGGTGTGCGCTAGCTATTCTTTATGGCCTGTGACTGGGTTCGTTTCCCCAGCCAGTTGAAGAATTAAAACGGGGGAGGGGATCTCAGACATGACAGACTGCAGCAGGCCACAGACTTTATTAAAAGTGAAAAAATCACACACACCCAACAGAACATATGGGGAAAAAGACTCCGTACAAGTGGGGAGAGGGTTTGGAAGCTGAAGTCCAAGCAACCCAGGAGGACCTGGGTTTTCAGGGGTGTTAGTGGGTTCCCTCCCCTAAGTTAGATCAACTTCAACGACAAGGACAAAGCTGAGGAGTCTGTGACTTCAAATGAAAAGGTGTTTAGGTCCAGGTTTGGGCTTGGTTTTATCTGAAGTGATCTGAACTGGTCAGCTGGAAATGGGACCCTGCTAATTGGGGTTGGGGGACCCCCACCTTTGTCTCAGACCAAGAAGACAGCAGATTTCTCCTTAGTTCCTTATCTGTCCAAAAATATAGCTAGCTCCTAGCTCCTCAGTCTGAGTCCCTGTCAGAATTAATTTCCCTTCATTTCAAATTCTTTTTTTAAAAAACAGGATCTCTTTATGTATTACGTTTAACATTTAAAAAAGTGCCTGGGGGGAATACTCATATGCCACAGTTCACTCACAGAGGTCAGAGGACAACTTGTAGGAGTTGTTCTCGCCTTCCACTGTGTGGGTCCTGGAGATCCAACTCAGGTCAGGCTTGGAGGCAAGCGTCTTCACCCACTGAGCCATCTTGCTGGCCCTGTCCTTATGTATGTCATCCCAGACTGCCCTCAATCTCAGGCGCCTCCTGCAGCAGCCCTCTGTGTGCTAGGATCACAGACCTTTGTCCCAGGCTGGGCTTCCATTCCTCACTGTCTCCTTTAGCGGCTCCCCTAGAGGAATGAGGCTTCCAGGTTTCAGAGGCAGGCTTCCCTGCTCCTGGGGATAAGGAGATGAGGGAAAAGCCAGCCTCAAAAGGTCACAGTGGATTGTCACATCATCTATCAGGATGACAGGCTCATCTTCACCTCAGTCCTGTGTCTGTGCCTCTGTCTGGAGATGCCTTTGGCTTCTTCCTGTCTCCCACCCAGACCTTGCCTCACAGATCCCGTCCTCACCTCCCCGAGCTCCAAAAAGCTACCGTACTGACTTTCATTTGGCCTCACCAGCCCCCATCTCTGAGGCATCATCCCCTTCCCCTTTTCCGTCCTCACTCTGAGATGCCTGAATATTTATTTAAAATATTAATTAATTTATTCATTATTTTATGTGCATGAGTGTTTTACCTAGGTGTATATAAGTACACCTGTGGAGGCCAGAGAGGGCGTCAAATCCCCTGGAGTTACAGACAGTTGTCAGGCACCATGTGGGTGCTGGGAATTGAACCTGGGTCCTCTGCAAGAGCAGCCAGTGCTCTTAACCCCTGAGCCATCTCTCCAGCCCCTGAATATATTTTTAAGATTGTCACAAGTGTATAATTCAGGCCAAGTGATTTTAAACACGCTCATAATTGTTAACAAATATTTTATTCAATTACACTTTTGCACGCATCTCGGTTGCTTTAAAGGTTGCTTTAAAACTGTTGTTTCGACACCCTATTTTGGATCCACCCTCCCCCACGTGTGGGGCATCTCTCATCTCACTACAGCACCCAGTGTGCATGGGGGGCGTCTCTCATCTCACTCCAGCACCCAGTATGCATGGGGGGGGCGTCTTTCATCTCGCTGTCTACAGCATTATTGCTTGTTCATCTCTGGCTTTTGTTATTTTTCAGAGATCACCAGTAGCCTACTAGATATGAATCCCTGCTGTTGACAGATTTGAATGCCTGTTTTTGTGCTGTGTTTCCTAACATGGTGTCTGCCCAAAGATTCATCTTGGTTTTGGAACAAAAGACTGAGTGACTGGCCCAGACTCTGCGCTCTGGTGTCTTACTGACCCCGCTGGCTACAGGGCAGAGATGCAGAATCTATGCCCAGGAGATAAGTGTGGGGCAGTTCGCAACACGGCAACGTCCTCCCAGGCTATTTGGCTGCTTTTCTAAGTTTTCTTAGTGCTCTATAACCAGGCTAATGTAAGCACAGGAGTCTTGCGTGATGTTCTCACCCCAGCAACCTCTACAGAGCACTAGTGAGTCTTCTCGTGGAAATGAGCTTGGGCTGGGTCTGCAGAAGCTCGCTGATGTTATCTGATGTTTATAGTCTTCTTGTAAAATATAATCTGCCAAACTTAATTTCCTCAGCTCCCTAGGAAAATAAATGAAAGAGTCACAGTTGACACATGGGCTTTGGCCAGGAACCCAGAGAGGATTCACTTGCACACAGGACAGAAGGGAAAACTACCGAGGAAGGCCTCTGTTTAAAGCAACAAATGATTGGGGCTGAATTTGGAAAATGAGTGAATCAAACAAGGTCTGACTAGCTTGTGAACACTGGCAATGTCCTAGTCTTAACTGAGCTTGAAAGTGGTTTCCCTGGGGCTGGTGGGCATTGTGCAGGTCTGTCTGGAATGGCTGTTTCCTCAAAAGTCTGTTGCTTGGTGTGATGGGAACTGAGTAGTCATTCAGTTCTGAATGTTAATATTGAGTCTCTTTCTGGTTCACCGACTATATTGTGTCTTTCTGTGAATCAGAAAAGATGCAAAAACAATTTCTAAATATTTCCCTCACAATATCCTTAGTAACATTTAAAAAGGTAGACAACTTTGAAAAGTGCTTTATTATGCAACATACGACATTTTTTAAATAGGAACCATATAGACCCGAGGTTGCACGTTGCATTTGGAAGGTACGGGAACCTGCTTCTGACGTTTGGATTAGAATATGAGAAACATTGCAAACCTCACACCCCTCAGAAAGGCTTAGCCTGCTTTTCAGGGCAGCATTTGACAAATGGGATCAACACGTTGGACCCCTAGTTACTCTTCAGTGAGAAATTCTTCTGACTTGTTACATCTGAATGACAGAGGGTGATACGGAGGCTTAGCCGCTCAGGGACAAAGATACCATTCCAAAGGAGAAGGAGCTCTCTGCACATAAACATTAGTCTTGTACTTAAATTCATATAAAATACAGTCCTAATTACAAATCTACTCCCTATTAGCGTCTCATAACCATTAAGAGAATTGTAAATGATTCCCCCTTTGAGAGACTTCCTTAAACACTGTACTTAACCAATTCAGCACTGAAAAGGAGATTTATCACCGCAATATCAAATTCAAGTGAAATGTCTTGAAAAGGGATTTCTTGATTCATGAATTCACTAGAGGGATTGTTTCAGTTACGAGTTTTGATTTTCATAATAGAGACTGGACTTTGTATCTTCTCTGTTTGTTTGTTTTTCCATTTATTTCTTAGTCAACCAAAATAAGTTTAAAGGTTGAACTCAAATAGTCAAGATTTAGCGAGTATCTAACTCCACATTCCAGAGGAAGAGACTGCAACACATAGGGAGGAACCAGAGAGTGGAAGTTGTCAGTCACTGAAAGCACAGAGGCCTCAGTCTGCTAGGCCAGCCTTGTGCCCATCAGGAAGATGTGCACTGTGTTATGAGTGTCAGAATGAGCCCAGGGAGGGCCTAGCTGTGTCCTCTCCTATGTACCAGCATTCCACAGCAGCATAGGTACTGGACCAGAGGAAAAATAACACACAACCTTGAGTCTAGAGAAATAGTTAGGGGTCAGAACGGCAACCGTACTCCAAACAATCAGGGAAACGGTGATAATGGCTCTTGCCCCACTGAGCTTATGCTGATTTTCTAGGTCACGAGTGCCATTTTTGATAGTGCATCAAATAAAAGGGTTGTACTGCTTCGAGCAAAGGCTTTAATAAGTAGATGGTATCCGCAAACACTCATACTTCTTGAAAACACAGTTTTGAAGTTCGAGGATCTGAGTTCAAATTATAGTTCCATTTATTAGCAGCTGTGCGATGTTTCAAAACTTCCTTCAGCTCCCTAACTCTTGTGTGTTTTCCTCAATGTCGAGGGAAGTAACAATACCAGAGCAGAGAACTGCTGTACATTCTGTGTTATGTATTATGTATTTGATATATATATATCATATATATATATGATATATATAGAGATATCAAAATCAGCACAAAATGAGTTACAAAAAGGAGCAACAGTAAAATTGAAGAAACGATCATCATAAGCCAGGGCAGTGAGACAGAGGATGTTTCCCCCTTTTCAAAATGATTCATTGCTTCCTCTTCTGCTGAGTCTTCATTATCGTTCTTTCAAAGAACTGTGCAAAGTGAAGCATCTGGGAAGCCAAGTTCAGACTCAGTTGTTATCTGTGAGACCAGTTGCCCTGTCCTAGAGTCTGGCATGTCTGTTAAAATATCCAGTGCTATGCAGGAGGGAAGGCAGAGAACAGTGCAGACATGGGGGTCACAAAGCATGTTGGAGTTACCCTGGTGAGGGACAGGGGTTCAGGGATGATGTCAGAGAGAAGGTGGACCCATCAGTGGGATGTTGGAAAATAAGAGGTCTTCACTGAATGAAAGGGTTGGAAAAATTCTAAAGGTGGACTTGGTTGGCTCTGGGCAATTAGAGCCAAAGTGTGTCTGAGGGCGTGGGAGAAATGGAAAGGCCCACACAAGCGCGGAGAGGAACCCAGGAAGAAGAGAGAATGAAGGAGGGAAGCTGCCAGGCGTTGGGAGGACAGAGACCGCACAGTCTTCCACTCCTGCCTTGTCCCTAGCAGGTGCCACAGTCTAATTAGCTCCCTGACACTGGGAAATGTTGAATCGTTGTAAACCTCTGCTTTTCTGCCTATAAAATTAAGGTAAAATTCCTGCCCCACAGGGTGACTGTGACAATTAGGTACTATATGTAAGGGCTTTAGCAAAAGTGAGCGTTCAAAGTGATGGCAAATGTGGAATAGGAGACGGATTCACAGCACGGCTGCAGGAAGAAGGTAACACCCATCAGGTGTGTCAGGATTAGGGAGGCCAAGACTCCAATATGGCAGGGAAGGGGCGCCAATGAAGCCAGCGGTCAAAGCTGTTTGCCAGGCTCATTGAGAAATGAAGAGCCATCTTCTAAAAGGAGGGCAAAGCGCCACTTAGAAATGCTAAAATAGAAGGCTACGTCCTTCAAAGCTGCTTATGTGACATAATGGGGTAATAACACAGTGTGAATACCACCATAAACATATAAATAGCAAAATAATACTTCAGCTTCGTGGTTTTGCATAATATCAATAATGAGTTTTGAAATGTAATTTCTTCATTTATTGTAAGATATATGTCTTGCCAGTTCCAGACACCTGGTGCTGTCTCAAAATTAAATAAATAAATATAATTAATAAATAAATAAATACCAACCAACCAACAAAAGAGATACCTGTCTGACTTTCCTGCAAATTCTTTTAGGAAGCCATCAAAATATATACCTTTGTGATTTATTTCCGAGTGAGTTAACAGAAAACCTTATCAGTGCCCTTACTAAATACAAGATCATAATTTTTGATAACTTTTAATTTCTAGAAAATGTGTTCTATTGTTATAACCACTATTTAAGAGCCGTTTAAAGTACTTTTATGGGTTGTCACAACTTTGGCATACACCTGTGGTCAATAATTTTAAAATGTTTATGCTAGTGCCTGTAGGCTTATCATTCTTCAAGGACAATTTTTCCAAAAAGATGTAGTTCTACATGAAAATGACTTCCGCATAAATCTGAATCTTATTTTGAATGTAAATTTATATGGCGGCATTAGGAAGTTTTGTCTGACACTTTATAACTCTCTATAAAATGGGCTTCATTTTGTGCATAATTCCAAAATTATGTACTTTTTAAAATTCTGTTATTCTACCTTCAATTAAGAAGAAAAATCAACTATAAAATTATCTTCCAGGTTGGAAAAATAATTCATTTCCAGCTTGTACTAAAGTAGTCTTTTTTTTGCGTGGAGTAATCTCTATGCTATTATATTTCTTTCTAAGTCCATGAACATTTCTTTTGCAGTATTACTTGTTTTAAAACCAGAGATTAGGAATTATTTGAAGAATTCTCATAATGACTAACAGACACATGAAATGCTCGTGTCTATAATAATTAACTAACGGAATGTACCATTTAAGCACCAGGAGTCTGTGCCATGGTGCTTAGCCTAGACAATTAGGACTTTCTCTACTGGGAGGTGGGGACGGACTGCAGGCCAGCCTTCCACCATCAGTCAGTCTCAGTGATGCCCCAGCAGCCTGTCCTCTGTCCCTGGCTATGCCATCTCTGGTGTCATCAGGTGACCACTACTATTGCTACGAATCTGGGTCCTTCCAACTGCTCCAGACTGTCCTTAAGCATGTGTCCCTGTGTTGAGTGGCCCTGGTGGGTGCTGGACACTGCCTGCTGTGCTCCGGGCCTGACCCCATGGGTTCAATGGAGTTTATGCTCCAAATCCTATCAGAAAACAAACTCAAAGATAAAGTTGTTTAAAATTTCAGTATACTGGTACCTGATCAATGAACCAAGTTTGGGGTCTTGTGGGATTGCACAGGGTCATAGTACCTGAAGGAGGATACCTGTTTTAGTTTCGTCTCTGTTGTCATAAAGAAGTCTGACCAAAATCTACCTTGGGAGGAAAGGATTTATTTGACTTATGGTTTCAGGTCACAGTCCATTACTGAGGGAAATCAGGGCAGGAACTCAAGGCAAGAATTTGAATCACAAACCATGGAGGAATGCTGCTTGCTTACCCTCTCACAGGTTCATGCTCAGCTAGCTTTCTTATACAGCCCAGGACCACCTACCTGCCTAGAGAGTGGGCTGGGCCCTCTGCATTAATTAATCTTCAAGACAATCCCTCACAGCTATGAGTATAGGGCAATCTGATCTGGAAAATCCTTCAACTGGGACTCTCAGATGACTGTAGGCCATGTCAAGTGGGCAGTTAAAGCTCCTTAGGACAGCTTCATTCACAGGGAGATGGACTGTTACTTCCACAGCAAAGATGGAAGGGAGGCACACACCAAATAGCAAATACCACACAGTGAATCCAACTTTGTAGTCATCTGAAAGAAAGAAGAATGAAGTATGGGAAAGGACACACCCAGGTTGCCATCGTATTTGTAGGTTAGATTCGGCAATAATCCCATTGTCTGACTTGGGGACTTGTGGGCCTGGTGTCTGTGAGCTTGCAGAGCTCTGTCCCCTCTGCCTGGTGCCACCAATCCTTTACAGAAAAGAAACTCCTTTCCTCTTAGGTGTTAGCCTGGTCAGGACACCATAAATCTGCCAGGTTTTAAGCAGGTTGCTTGTCAGTTGATCCAGGGTCAGTAGAAGCCCAAGGCCAGAAAAGAGGCTGTTAGACCCCATCCAGCTGGGTGCTCTCAGGACAGGCTTGTGCCTGGGGCAAATGAATCAAAATCAGAAACGAACTGTGTCTCAGATATGAAGGCTGAGGGCTTCTGCGTGTAGACTTCTCCTCACAAGGTTTTTTTCTTTACTTTTGTTTTCTCTTTTCCTTCTTTTTTTGAAGTAAAGCTAGAGTTTACTGAAGGACATTTTTGACAGATTTTAAGCAAGGAGATTAAGAGTGAGCAAGGTATGCAGACAAATATAAGGCGCACCGGGGTAGTCGTTTGTTATGGCATTCGGAACCACGGGGAAGGACTATTTAGACTCACAAAGTTCTGAATCAGCTGAATTAAGCTTTTACTATTTTTTTTTTTTTAAAGAAAAAGCCTCAGGGTAGGGAAGCTGGTCATCTTGGCAGCTGCCTTGAGGAGGGGAGCGAAGGGGAGAAGGAAGGAAAACGAAGCCTTGAGGGTTACAGCTTGCATGGGGCTCAAACTTGTGGCTGGCTGGTAGTCACGTGGCTGGGAGATGAAAGCTTTAGAGAAAGTAAAGAAATACAAGATGGTAGAGCAGCCCAAAGCCTTAGAGGAAGCATGTTTACAAAGGGGATATGGAGAAGAAAAGAAAAGATTCCACTTCTTTGAAGAACTCAGGGAAGCAGACAAACTCACAGACTACATGGTGGTAGCTGGTCTTGAAGATCTGCGCTAGTAGACAGGATTCCAGGCAGGAAAAACTCACCATCTCATTAACGCACTGGGTATTCCACCCATCTATTTAGCATAACCTGCCTTCCTAGGAGTGGTCCTATGATCAGATGATTGACCAGTTAAAGTTACACAAAATGGAGGTGCTCAGGGTATTACAGTGGGAATCTCTCAAAGCAGAGCTGTTCTAATTCAAGTGATTTTTCTAACTCAAATGATTTATGGGTCTTTCACGGTATATTCAAGTGTTCTTCTAACATCTACATTTGAAAAGTTATATAACCAGTGACTTAAAAAAATTATCCTGCCTAAACCAAAGAGAACTTATTATTTGAAAATGTATTTGGAAAAGTTGGGAATAATACCTTTTGAAGACAGGAATATTTTTGTGGCATCGCTCTGAGAGGGTAATTTGCTTTCACAAATCTCCTTGTTTCTTTTCCCCGTTGTATAACTTGAGCTTTACTTATGATTTATTCAATCATATTTGGAAATTTTTAAAACTTTAGGCTCTCTAGTGTGTGATACACAGATATACATATGCGAATTATATACAAATGGTGATCTCAACTTATTTCCCCAAAGCATCAGAAATACAATTACTTTTTCTTTCGGTTACTAAGTAAAACCATTTTCACAGAAGTGAAACATTTTTAATATACTCTTGAATTATTGACTAATGTTTTACCAACTCAGCACATTTTTATGAAAATATGTAACTTCAAAGTGCCCTTAGTTTTATTGAACTTGAGCCTTAATTTAAGATGGCAATTTCTGATAGGTTGGGGTAAAAGACTAGTTCAAATGGAACTATGCAGTAATTTCATTGCTGTGTATGTAAATGATCCATCAATATTTACTCAGAAAAATGTTCCCTTTGAAATGTCATAAGAAAAAGAATATCTCTAATGCTATCATTAGCATTTAAAATATGCCACTTTCCCAAACAATCCCTCTGAGAAAGGGTCTGAGTCAGGATTTCCCCCAAGAAAACCTAACCACAGATCCCTCCAGATTCAAGGTACTCCTTGACCCTAATGAAAAATGGATTTGCACAGTGATGTCAGTTATGGAGAGACACTGTCAGCAGTTCCTATTGACTCATGGGTAGAATGAGCGTGGATGTGGGCACAGACATAATTCTACAGTCAACATCCCTCACTCCTTTCTCATCCCCAGAACAGCACTTTTACTGTGATGCACCCAACCCAACAGTTGCCTTCCTCCACTGCCCTATGCAATAGGACGGGGCAGGACACAGAAGCTGATGATGGTGAGTTTCTGGGGAAAATTATGCTTTTCTCTGAAAACTGGAGTTCCCAGAAAAAGAACTACACCTGCATTAAACATTCTAAGAGGGTGACTGACTAGTTAGAGCTGGTCAGTGGAGAGCTGAATGTTGTAGACCCAAAGACGAAGGATCTTGGGCTATCCTTAGCTCTCTAGCCATTATTCATCACCTACTTCTGTGTCTGACCTAACTAACTTCCTTTCGACGGCATTAACTTAGCAGACCCCTGTCTTCCACCACCCCAAAAGTTGAGTGTCACCAGATAACATCTAAAACCTACGCAGCTGCCTGATATGAGGTCACCTGACTACCTAAGGAGGCCACTGATGTATTTGGAAACTGTACTTGACTTATGATTTTGTTTTGCTCGCTGGTGACATTTCTACACGGGGACAAGTCATTTGTGGCAATGTAACTTCATGTTTCTGGGCCAGAGTGACTCATATTTGACTCAGACAAAACTCTCAGCTAGGTCCTGACTCAGGAGCTAGCCCATCCTCCATAATTTCTCTCTTTTTTTCAACCTGTAATGTAGTTCTGAGATAAGATACCAAAGGTTTTAGCAATCCATGAAAGTAAGCAGCTTTTAAAGCTGGCAGAATAGAACTTAGAAAGCTGGACTACAAACAGCATGTGAAGGACTTGGACTGAAACTTCGGCAGCACCTTGGAGATTCTAGTCTGATCTAGATTTCTTGTGTGAGACAAGAGAAAAAAGCGTATTTATTTTAGTCACTGTAGGTGGTTTTGACATAATGCTAAGGAAAAAAAATCCTGTTTCAGGCAGCTGAGCTTTATCTGGATACATACAAAAGGAAAGTAAGCTCTATAAATACCTAATAAAATTTATTTACCAGCTCAATGATTTACTAGGCTATACATTTTATTTTATAATTAAAACAATTTTATATTGATTTTTCGTGATGTTCATACAGTATATTTTGATGTTATTAGATGCTCTTCTTATCCACAGTTCCCCTTACTGGCCTCTTGTCTCAATTTAATATACTCTATTATACAAATAATAAGGCCTATGCAGCCTAATTTGTGTCCCCAAATGTCTTTCAGTATAGATTCATCCACTGGAGGCTGGCTAACCTACCAGTGGTCCTGTCCTTGAAAGAGACTGTCTCTCCCCTCCCAGCAGTCATTGGTTGGCAAAAGTTCCTCAGGTAGGTTGGGGTTTCTGTCCCACTTCCCCATGTCTATGCTGGGATTGTGTCTGGTTTGAGCTTACATGGGACTTGTGTATGATGTCATCATTGCCGTGAGTTCACATGACCAACTGACCAGCTGTCTGGAAAACTCTGTTTCCTTGCTAACATTCATCACTTCTGGCTCTTACAGTCCGCCTCCTCCTCTGCCCTGAGGAAGAAGTTTGATATGGGTGTCCTGTTCAGGAGTAAGAACTCTGTATGTGTGATACACAATTATCACATCCTGTAGACAGAGGTACAAAGTCTGTATATGCATGTATGTATCACACATGTATTACATGTAATATGGATGTAATCTATTTACACATATAAAGACTTCAGGTCACATAATGATTGTGTCCTGAGGGGCACTTATTCCTCTGAGGGGCAGGGCCTGCTGTGGAGAATTGGCTATGGAGAGGTTGCTAGGAAGAGGGAGCTGCCGGGAGAGTTAGCCAAGGAGGGAGGAGCATTGGCGCCATCTTGGAAGGGAGCAGTGGTGGGGGGGTGGCTCCAGTGTCTCGACTGCTGAGCCACAGAGCAGATCGGGGTGCCGGGTGTTTGCCTTTGTAAGTCACTCTATTTCCCCAACCTTAAATATAAACTATGAAAAATTCTGATAAAGGTGTGTTATACGGTTTGTCTAATAGCTCCAGGAGCAGGGACCCTAAGAGAACTCGGGCAACATGATAGTCTAGTGAGTGGCAAATTGTGTACATGTTGACAGTCTCATAAAATTCCAATGGATCTGGAAAGTTCCTAATGCCTGGTGACACTGTAATACTGTAGCCAGGTGTCCCTACCTGTTTTTGGTGATGCTGTGCTGCCAGATACATAGAGTGCAGCTTGTATGGTTCCACGCAGTGCATAGCATTCAGTAATGGTAAGAGACTATTAGTAGTTCATTCATCCATTATAGTTTTTAGATATGCTTAGAGCATGTTCTCCCTTCGTTAGAAGACAGTGTCCTGTGCTATGTTGCCAACAACCTCTTACCTCTCCTGCTAAACATGCCTCTCCTGCTCCTGGGGACATCACCAAGTGATTGGCCTGTGCGATCTAGGTCGTGTAGTCCCACCGTGACGTTTTCACATTGATGACACAATTCTCAGAGCACAGCTCCTTCAGGACTAGGTGCGAGACCACATATTTACTGTTTATTGCTTGTGAATTATGTATGCTTATATCATGCATAATAATCACTAGATTTGATTAACAAACTGTGAACATTTTTTATCCATGTTAAAGAATATTCTAGAAACTTTCTGATTCCCTTAGATATTTAAAAGAACATTTATTGTTGTTCCACATCTGGAAGACCTCTCAGTGAGCTTTCTTGCTCTCTTTCTCTCTCTTTTTTTTAAAAATCTGATTTCTGCTTCCCTTTCTCCTCCTTGGTTAGCTGTGCTGTAACTTTAACACTTTTTGTAAAGTTAATTCTGACTTTGTGACTTTCTCTAGGGTATCATTTTTTTTTTCTCATAAACTTCTGCTTTTGTTTTTATTATTTTTCCTTGTAGTTTCTTTAACTTTATCTTTTTAACTTCTTGGATACATAGAATCTTTTGCAACACTAACTCTACATGAATCAGGTCTCCATAAGTTTAAGAAGAAATATTGAAAACTAATGGTCTAAGTGTCTACTTGAAAAAGACAAACAAGAGAAAATTTTAATGTCATAAACACAAGGGCAAAATGAAAATTAGGTGCTCTTGATGGAAATAACCAACACAGGCCTGCCCGAATGCAGGGCTTAGTGGAGGTTAAGAAAAGTAACTGTTTAGAACAGTAAGTGACTTGTACGTAAGTACACTGTTTCATTGTTTCACAGAAGAAGTTTTGACCTAGAATGGACAGGGATTGAAGTTTGGCCACTGCAGTTGCGACAGTTACTAGTATGTTCTTTGAAAGCACTGTCCTTTACGAAGAGACAGAGAGCACTTCTGACATTGTACCATTGTGCAAGGAATGCCTAACTGACTACTTTCAGAGCGCCAGTGTCCAAAGTTATCTTTATTTCTTTTGGCTACTTACTGTAAATAATTATTCTCATCGCTTGCTGTGGCCTAGGAGACAAACAGATAACCCCCCAGAGGGCATTGACTTGTCTGGAGTTGATCTTTGTGTGCAAGTTTATATTTACTAACCTAGAACCACAAACTCACGATTTGGTGGGCCCAATGCCTCTAACAGTAACAATAAATTTATAGGCAAGTTCGGTCATGAATCCCTTTTTGATGCCATTTATGGTTAGGTAAGTCACATCCAGCATGCATAAGGTCACCTGGTCCATTGAGTAGGCCACTGGACCACTATGGTCTTTGCTCTGCTCTGCAGAAATGTGCTCAGTCAGCATTTGCTGGCATATTCTCCAGTGCATGGATGTTTGTGAAATCCTGAAGATTCTACTTCACAGTGGGAACCGCCAGGATGGAAGGATGGACTCTTGAAACTGCTTTTACAGTTTTCCGACTTGTTTAGAACTCTTCATTCCACTTGCTAAGAAAAGATGGGTATGTTCAAGTTCACCCAGGGTGAACTCCTCTAAGGCTTCCAGTCAGAAACTGAATGATGTTCAAGAGCATCGTGTACAGGAATGAACTTGGGCAAGACGTTTGCATTGATTGTCCCTGGAGCATATAATAGGGGTGAGGCGATGAGAAGCGGAGGAGAGTAGGGCTGCCAGGTCGTCTCACAGCAGACAAAACAAGGCTGACATTGCAAATACAGCAGACAATGTTGAGAAGACAGGATAAGGATAGTTTATATTTTTGTTTTGCACAGGACAGGACAAAATAAATTGTGGTAAATATTGCAAATACAGCAGACAATGTTGAGAAGATGAGAAGACAGGATAAGGATAGTTTATATTTTTGTTTTGCACAGGACAGGACAAAATAAATTGTGGTAAATTTGCTCTGAATAATGGTGCATATCTGGTATTTTTGAAAGCATTTTTTTCACACTTGTACAGTAACTGGACTAATAAGGAAATAATAGTATAATATATTATAATAGTGTAATAATTCACAATCACACAAATGCAGATCCTAAAGCCTATAAAGTCATAGTAAAAGGATTTGAGAATTTTAATAAAAAATGGCAATAAATGACAGCATATACTTACGGTAGAAAGAAAATCAACAGTCCACCCAGCACTCCATGATCACCTGAGGTTATTGAAAACCTATCCTGAAATACCTGTCATCTAACAGTATCTTCAGGAATCAAGTGGTTTGTGTCAAAGACATAAACATTTTTAAATAGCAGCTTGACTCACACAGGGAGAGGGGACTTTCTGCTCATCAAGGAACTTCAGGTCCTGTTTCTTCAGCTCAGGGTCACTTAGGATTGACCTATTCATGCCTGAATTTTCAAACGCAAGAACTCATTCTTAGCTTCTTTATACTAGAAGGAACTTTCAGTTTTGGCTCCAAGGCTGATTAGGACATTTTATGACCCTTGAGCGTCTCATTGGTCTGTTCCAAGTTCCTGCTGATAACCTGAAAGTGTCTATTATTTAAATCATGGCTTGCTTTCCTATAATATGCCGTAATATATCACAGATCCATCTGACGTTATCTATTTGTGTTCTTATCCATTGATAATCATCTTACTAATTCCAGAGAGACATCCTTTATGTTGGCTAGAACTGGTGGACTGTGGATCGTACTGTGTGGCTGAACATGTCCTTCATAGCTGTATCTTATGACCTTGGATGTTCATGACAGTAAAAGGGCTTGTGAAATTTTAAGCTTAATAAAGACGGAGATGGCTGAACAAATTTCCCCATTTATTATTGGCGTATAATTGGAGAGTCCCAAAAAAAGAATGATGAAATGCGTGTAAAATGTGTTTTCTTTCTGGGAAATAATTTCTTGTGAATAATTTTAGCTAATGCATTTTCTGGAATTCAATTTCATTTCAAAATCATGATAAGTTTGATGATCTTGTTTGTGCTGCTACTAAAGATAAAGTCTTTGGTCAGGAACATATTCATCAAATATGCTGTTTGGTCTTATTAGCAGCATTTTAGATTCAATTTTACCTCCTTACTATGATTATGAAAAAAAAGCATTATCTGTTGGTCTGCTTGCACCGTGAAGAGAAACAAGTATTTTGGGTCCCTCCCCAAATTTTAAGTGTGTGGATCTCTTTTAAAATCATCATTTGTTTTGCTAGTTGGCTTTTTTTTCATGCAATAAACAGAAAGAACGAGCAATTGAATGAGTCAAACAATTTGTGAGATAAATAGAAACAATGATGTCATAGCCTCATGCACGCAACTGTAAACTTAATGGACGAATGTCCCGGTTCCTGCTGCTCAGTTGAAATTAACTTGGTTATCAGCAGCCACTTTCTCTTCCTGTTGCCTCATACCAAATCCAATTTGAAGAGGAAACGTCTCTGCCAGGCTCATGGAAAAGGGAGAAAAATCTGCTAACCACATTACAGTCTCCAGGACCACATTGAATCAGACCTGCAACTCATAAGGAGCAAAAGCAGACAACATTTACTTTGAGCAACGAGTTTGAGATGGATTGATATCTGTTCTCAGTGCATTTGTGTTTAGAATATTTTATTTATTGTTTTTATTTTTGTGTATGAGTATATTGTCAGTATGTATGTAAGTGCATTGGTGTCATGCACTGCTCGAGGAGGTCAGAAGAGGGTTTCAGATCCCCTGAAAATGGAATTACGGATGGTCATTAGCTGCCATGTGAGTGCTGGGAATCGCACCCAGGTCCTCTGCAAGAAACAGCCAGTGCACTGAACTGCTGAGTCATCACTCCAATCCCCAGAATTTGCATTTTAGCCCAACAGTGAAATTAATGAATGCATGGTAACATCACAAATATTTCTTTCTCTATTAAAACAGATCTGAAGATCATTCTGTAAGCAAGCAGCATGTTTAATAAAAATTCCACCTATGTAATTCTTTTAGTAACAACTGTTATATGAGTCCTTCTCTACGGAAAATATATTGCAGCTTTCTATTCCCCAGAAATAACTTTCACCTTTCATGTTTTCTGCCAAATTGAAATCTTAATTTTTATGTGGTTTCTGGAATGATTCTCTCCGTTTCTAGTCTCTATTTATTTTAAGATACTTCATTTATCTATCAAAAAATGGAGAACATGATACACTGACTTTCCATGAACTCCCCACAGTGTAGCGGCGTACTCATTCCTTGGCTGTTATTTCTGTGTTAGCATGGTATAGGCTGTGGTTTGGGAACCAGTGCTGGCTCATCGTTATAAATTACAGTTCCTATTTTACATTTAGGGTCAGACTTTGTGTTGTAAAGTTCTATGAGTTTTGATAATGTACAGTCTAACTCATCTGCCTCTGTTACTCTCCTACGGAACTGTCTCACCCCATGCCTCACTGATACTGCCCCCATCCCCTCCCCCGTCTCTGTACTCCGAGGTAATACTGCTATTGTCACTGTCTCTATTATTTTGCGTTTTCTAGTGATGATCAATCTTCACTGTCAACTTGGCTGGATTTAGACTAGACATGCCTCTCAATGTGTCCACGAGGATGTCTCTACAAGTTTAATGGAGGAAGGTTCACTCTGGGTACAGGCAGCAACCATCCCAGAACCTGGTACCAAACTAAGGCTAAGGGAGGAAGTAAGCTGAGCACCAGCATTCCCCTCTCTCTGCTTCCTAACTGGGATGCAGTGCGGCCAGCTGCCTCACACTCCTGTTGCAGCGCCTTCCCCACCATGATGGCTGTACCCTCAAACCTCCTCCATTAAGTTGCTTCTGTCAGAAATGTTGTCACAGATGTAAGAAAAGTAACCCCTGTTCCCATTTGCTACACGGCTTTCTCATACTAAGTACTTAAGGTTTTCAGTCTCTGCAAAGTCAGAGCTTATGGCACATCATAAAAAGGACAATGAAAGTATTAATGGCTATCGTCACTGGCTTTACATTCTGAAATTATGAATAAACTAATACAAACATTTATATGCAATTTAAGGGGTATTTATAAGTTTCACCTCATTCATGTAGATACCAAGGAGCATTACTGATGTCTATCACGACAAGCCACTTTGTAAAAATCTGATTCTCTTCCAAAGGAACTGCAAATTTGTTCACTCCTATGGACAGTACATGACTGATGGAGCTGCATGCATGCGTGGATGCACTGACGGAATTCCTCCTTCCCCACAGGTGACAGGTGGGTAGGGATCCCTCATGGTTTGTGGTCTGAGTTCCCTAGTGATAGATGAAGTGGAACTCTTTCCATTTACTTCTCTGACATCTGTACATCTCTTAGATGAGATGTTTATTCAGCTATGAGGTCCGTTTTTAAACATTATGCATTTTCTTTCTGTTGAGTTTTAAGAAAATCTTTTGTATGTTTTAGATATAGCTCTTTATTAGATATATGCTTGGCAAGTATTTTTTCCAATTTGTGGCTTATATTTTCATTTTTATACTAGTGTCTTCTAGAAAGAAGATTTTAACTTTTATTTTTTAATATTAATTTATTATTTTTATTATTATATGTGTATGAGTGAATTATTTGAATGTATGTAAGTGCACCTGTGTTGTGCAATGCTTACAGAGATCAAAAGAGGGCATTAGATCCCCTGGAACTGGAATGGTTGTTAGCTTCCACGTAGGTGCTGGGAACTGAACCCAGGTCCTCTGCAAGAACAGCCAATGCTCTTAACCACTGAGCCATCTTTCCAGTACCAGTTTTTACTCCCCCCCACCTCGTGGATAATCATCTAATCTTTTTTTAAATAAATAATTATTGAGAATTTAATAGCATATAAGGTGTTTTGATCAAATCCACGCCCACTCCCTCCCGTCCAACTCCTCCCATATCTCCCCATCACTTTTTTTGATAACTTCATGTGCTCTTTCTTCTTTGATTTATTTCTTTTTATACGGCTTCTGGGTACTCTAACATTCCCCCTTCTGAAGAGGTAACCCTAAGATCTTTTAAGGATTAGATAAAAACTCCAAAATATTTTTGACATTTTTGGCCTTTGGAGTGGAGTGTGTTGCTAAGAGGCCCAAGGACATTTTGACGTTTAGCCAAGAAACTGGCTACATTTCTTTGGGGTCGTTTTACCCTAACTGCCTAGCCAATTCCTACCTCCTATTCTTATCATACCATCCTCTGAAGGGGTTACCCAACTTGCAGATAGGGAACTGGGACGCAGACCACGCACACAGGGTGAGGTGATTGGAGTACCCCTTCAGTGGGTCTATCTAAAAGACTCCCAAATTGCATAACTCTTGTCTCTAGGGGGAAAATAAAGTCCTTGAA
>NW_008360172.1:68571-69691 GCF_000622305.1 Nannospalax galili
TGGACTCGAGAGTGATGGATTCAGGATTTGCTTTTAGGTATTTTGATAGCTGTTGGAGTGGGTTAGAACCAGTGTCACTTCCCCTAAAAGGCTTCTAGATAGGGGGAGAAAACAAATTTATCCATCATTTTAGAACATTAGCTGGTTGTCTCCCTTAGCTACAGGTGGGCACTACAGTATTGGAGACCAAGATTTGAAGTCTTACATCTGAGCAGCACGTTGTGGCTAGGAACAAAATCATCAATGAGAAATAATTGTCTAAATAACTTTTTATATAGACTTAAGCCTAATGTCTGGGAAGTGTAATCCCTTGAACTCTTAAAGAAATATACTGATGACTTTACTCTTTGGTTATACTTTCCTTTTGGGTGTTTAAGACCATACCATTGGCCCAAATCAATTTATTTTTTACATTTAAAGTCGTTTGAGGATCTGTTCCTTGAGGGTCACATGGGCTTGGGAGGAGCTCCTGGCTCCTTTCTTTTACCAGTTCCCAACTCTTCAGGCCATTTCAGGATATGTTCCTCAGGGTCTCATGGGCTTGGAGGAGCTCTGGCTCCTTTTACCAGTTCCATCTATGTGAAGATAAGTCAAAGGTCCTGCTCTACCATGTCTGGCTTTACTTGGAAGCATGAATGAGATGTTTCCTCTGAGTTGATCCTCCTCTTTGTAGACTGGAAACTGGTTCAAGTCCATCTTGTGAGGTCTCCATGTCCTTACTGAACAAAAGGACAGGTGACTCACCACAGTTAAAGGACATTTTGAGAAATGTTCCATAGTCCCCTGGAACTTAGTCGACCTTGGAGGGCAAGGGGTGAAAACTGTCCTTTAAGTCCCTCTGACCACATTAGTATAGGCCTTAAACTATGGCTGTTAAACATCCAATAATGTTAGTTCCACCAGTCTGGTAGTTTTAATTATTATGTGCTATGTAGATAAGGCTTGGGTAAAAAACCAAATATTCACAGATAAACTACTAATGGAGACCAGGCTGGCCTCAAATTCACAGAGATCCACCTGCTTCTACCTCCCGAGTGCTGGGATTAAAGGCGTGCACCACCACACCCAGCCAGTCTGGTACTTTTAATTACCATGTGCTATGTAGATAAGGCTTGGGTAA
>NW_008360172.1:69715-78112 GCF_000622305.1 Nannospalax galili
TCATTTTTTCTATTTTGGAAAAAATATCCATTCCCATGTCCTTTCTAACATCTTTTACATCTTATTTTCTTTTTTTAAAAAAAATAATTATGAGACATAATAGCATTAACAAATGTTTTGTCTAAACAGACCTTCATCACTTGTTTAGGCTTTATCATTTTTTCTATTTTAGAAATCCATTCCCATATCCTTTTAACATCTTTTGCATTCTAGTTTTCTTTCTTTCTTTCTTTTTTTTTTTTAAAGTTCAGTGTGACATATTTATCTCATTTGCCTGAGGGTCTGCTGTGAATGGGAAACCACCTTGCCATACTCCCATCCTGGCTGTGTGAACAAGCTGTTCTGCTCACTTTAACTGGAAGACACCACCTAGTTCTACCCCACAGTGGTGCAATATTTGGCTTAAAAAAGACTTCTCTCAAGGGAAGTCTTTAGCTATACAGCATTAGTAGAGTAGGGAGAGATAGTTACATGAAGCTTTAAGGGCCAAGGGCCACTGACACGCTAGGTCCAAGGGCTGTAATGCTGGCCATCCAAGATCTGGAATATTTGTCTCTGTAGAGCTGAGGATCCTAGCACATGAGACTTCAAGAGCTGTAATGGTAGCAGGGGCTGCCTGCTGCTACTTGTTGCTATCTGCTGCTACTGTTCACTGCTGGGGATGGCTGAGGATTACAATCACTACCACGTACCAGGGCTGCAGGTGATTAAAAGCACAGGTCAGTCACCCACCAACTAGCATGCCCAGAGCAATATGCTTCTGTGTTTTAAAGCCTGGAGCTGTTCACCCCTAGATCTGAGTTTGGAGTGGTAAGCTTCAAGGTCTGTCAGTCCAAATCCAAGGCCTTACATGGACCAAGGATTGCCTGCACTAGAGGATCTCTGTGTTTGGTTTCTATCCAGGTAAAACAGCTGGTTGGAAACAGCATGCTGTTCTCTGCTGTGCTGAGGTGTGGGAATTTTACTCTACTCTGACTGGTTTTCTCTGAGCTTCCTGGACCTGTAGATTGATGGCTGTCATTAATTTCGGAAAATTTCAGCCAGTATTTATCCAGATCTTCTTCCTCTTCCTCCAGTTCCTTCTTCTCCATCCAGTGTTCCCATGGTGTCTGTCTCATAACTGTTTATAGTTTTCCTGCACTTCTCAGAAGCCCTCTTTTCTTTGCATTGGATGAAAGGATTGTGATGGCATACCCTCACCTCCTCTGCTTCCTTCCCTGGTCATCTCCAGTCAACTGCTGAGGCAGAAGAGGATAATGTACATGTTGTTTCAGTGTTTTTTTTTTAATTCTAGCTGTTCCTTTAGCTTCTTAGATCTTGCATCCCCCGTCTACATTATCCATCTATTCTTATATGTTGTGTAATTTTCTATTAAAGCCTTTTCCATATTAATGAGTCATTTAAAGCCCTGTTTAATAACTACTTGAGTTTTGTTTTGAGGTGACAGTTTCAGTTCTTCCTTGTTATACTGAATTTTAATTTTTTAAAAAACTGATCACAATGCCTGTGGTAAGCAGAATTAAGGTAGCTAAGGAGCTGGTGTAGTTTTGCTAATGTGGCTACATGCTGGGCTGCGTCTCAAGTGTGTTATAGGTCTGGTGGTTTCAATTCCTCTCGTATCATAGTCCTGTTTTGTAGTGGACTTTCCTGAGGGCTCCTTCTTGGCCATCCATGCCTCCCAGCTCTCTCACTGTGGAACACTTCCGCAGGACTATGAGACTAACATGCTATTAATAATGCTGTAGTTTCTGTCCACTTGTCACAAACCTAAACAGACCAGGGAGGAGGAAAGTCTCAATTGAGGAATTTCCTATATCAGATTTGCCTGTGGACATGTCTGTGGGACATTTTCTTGTTTGCTAGTTGATGTGGGAGGGCCCAGCCCACTGTGGGTGGTCTCATCCCTAGGCAGATGGGCCTGTGCTGTGTAAAAAGGGCAGCTGAGCAGGCCAGGGAAGCCAGCCTGCAAGCAGAGTTCCTCCATAGTCTCTACTGCAGTTCCTGCCTCCAGGCTTCTGCCTTGAGCACCTCCCTTGAAGTCCTCTGATGATAGACTGTTACCTGTAATCCAAATAGACCTTTTCCTTCCCAAGTTGGTTTTGTTCAGTTTTTTCATCAAAGCAACAGAGAAGCAAACTAGGACAGGAAGGGAAAATGTTTTTTAATCTTATGTAATTAAGTCTGTTTTTCAGAAGCCATGAATCCCTGAGCTATGAACTTAAATAGTATTTCTTCAGCATTGTTTTCCTCTTTTTATGCTAGACAGAAAGTCTCTAGTGAGGTTTTCCCCAGACCAGATAAGACTGGTAATTTCCACTGGGAAGTATATGTTTCTTATAGAAGAACACAACAGGATTATTTCAAATGGTTACTTTCCCTTTCCCCTTGCCGTACCAAAAAAAAGAAAAGGACTTTTTAAAGATTTGTTTTAAGTGTGTGTGTGTGTGTGTGTGTGTGTGTGTGTGTGTGTGTCTAGGTGTGTGTAGTACCTGTGGGGGCCAGAAGAAAGCATCGGGTCCCCTGGAACTGGAATTACAGGCAGAAATGAGCCACCTGATGTGGGTGCTGAGAATTGAACCTGGGTCCTCCACAAGAGCAGCAAGCACTCTTAACTGCTGAGCCATCTCTCCAGCCCACAGAAGAGAATATCTTATATGTCATTCTATGATTCACTTTAACTAAATCTAAATTCATTTTGACATTTCCTTATTTTGATATACTCCTTATTATATTTGATTAAAATATTTTCTAAGTCATAGCAGTATCCTCTTATATGCATGGGTACTAAAACTATACCAATTAATTTCCAAATTTGGGGGCTTTAACTCTCAATATCAATCAACGAAAGATTATTAGGTACATTCCCCTGGTTGAGCAAGTTGGAATTATTTACTGAACCAAACAGAGGACTTATTACCCTGGGCGAGACGGGGCTCCCTCGGAGAAAGATCTCAGAGAACAACAGGTATATGATTTGTTTGGATTCCTTTTTCTAGAAATTATTGAAGGAAGTAGGAATTTAGCCTAGATGAGGTGGTATGTGGAAGTAGGAACAATTTTGTGATTATCTTAACGAATCTCACCCTTAGATGAGTTGACAGGTAGAAAGTTTACAGCTTTAATTGATTAGCAATGCGTCTACAACTCATATCAGCCAGACATCAGGGATATTTATTAGTCCAGTGGTTGCATGCCTACTGATTTTATTTTCCTCTGTGTCTAAACACAATAGTGACACAACCTGATCTGGACTCACTGTCATGGCCTCAGAGTGACATTTTCTGATGTTGCTCTGTGAGGTTGTTTACATGACACCGGAGGATAATGCCGTCTAACTGTGTGTGGCCTATCCGCTCTCAGGCCAGTGCTTAGCTGACGGGGCCTGCCCATTTCCCAGTGTCAAGGGCTGCCCGTTTCTTGTCTCGGCTGCTGATTTTTACTTTGTCTTTAGTGTAGTCAGGAACAGGCTCTGAATGGCACAGCATATGGTGACACTTCGTTTATTCAGGAGCAGGGTTTTTACTGGGTACTTGTTTAGATGTAGTGATCTGTATTTAGATTAAATTTCCTAATGTTGTTTATTCTGTGTCTTGGAGCTTAACTTCTTGCTAAGAAATATGCATCTTTATAGTAATGTTTTGAGCCAAAGATATTTGCCTAATGTTAGTATAGTGACACCATAAACTTTTTGGACATATATATATATATATATATATATATATTGGATTTTGTTCTGTATTATTGCTGTGCAGCAATTTTTTTCAGAGACAAAACTTTCCACCTCCGGGGAAGCTTGGTAAACCGCAGGGTGTTCTAAAGGTGAACCCCTGGATGGTTTGAAGAGAGGTGACACATTCCATCCTGCATCTGCAGTGAAGTTCCTTAAGCTCAGGCAGTCAACAATTCAAAAGCTTCAGGCTTTCCCTGGAACTGACCAGATTCACCGGCGCCTCCCAGGACTTCAGATGGCTGAGCTGCCTGGAAGAGGTGGCGATTGGCCAAGGTGCCTAAGAGTCTCAGACTAACTGAGCTGCCCACAAGAGACACTCTCCAACCCACTGAGCTGCCTGTGGGATGTGAAGTGCCTGCCAGGTTTCCAGCTTTGGGGAGCTGTCAAGATGTTGAGGTGGATTTTGGCGACGCAGCTGGCTTTGAGTCATTTCTGTTCCTGTAAGTGACCCTTCACCCACACTCCTGTTAGCAACCCCAATGAAACTCGTTGGCTCACCAAATTGGACTTTGGTGCTGTCCTTACTTAGGTCGGTCGTCGGTTCCCTGTGTGGGGTGAGTAGACATTTATTCAGCTCTCCCCAGGAAAAGCATCACATAACAATTGCATTTTCAGCATGTATGTGATACATTTCAAATGCGACTTTATAAAGGCATATATTTATGGCCTGTTTTGTCTCCCTGACAGTCTTGCTATTAGTTAGAATTTTATCCCATCATTCCGCTCTTTACTGTTATGCTCAGATTCCCGCTGAGCTGTCGTTTAGGTTGTTGGTTGTTTTCTGTTGTCCCGTTTGCTTACATCTTCGCCTTCTGAATCAGCCACTGGTTTGACAGTTCGCCCCTGCCCAGCTGCCGCCTGACGTCGTCGTATTTGCTTGTTAGCATTCTCTGAGAATTTTCCTATTCCTCTTCCTGTTGTAGCAATTAGTGCATTTATTACTCGCCAAACAACACAAGCGCTTTAGAACAATTCACTCCACACTTCCTCCCGTCTTCTGAGCCTAAATTTTATCTAGTACATACTTACTTATATTTTAAAATCAATTTTGTTTTCTTATTACTAATATTTTTCAAAAATCCTATATAAATATATAGTCACTGACATAGTTTCCCTTTTTCATAAACTTTATTGAAATTTTATGTTTTATCTGAAATAATCTTTATTCATCCCAAGTAAATTCTCTTGATATTTGGGTGTTTAATGGTTTTTATAGTACACGTTTGTCATACTCTGTGACTGTGTTGTTGGCTTGTCATTTCTAACATGCTTTGTTTGGGTCTGACTAACTAGATTGACAGGTATTTTTGGCTTATGAGATTTTTCTTTTTCTCTCTGTCTGGCATTTTAAAGATGTTATTGTGCTGTGTGTTCTGGCTTCTGTTCAGTCTTGTTATTGCTAAAGTTATTAGCACTCTGAAGTAGTAAGTGTTTTCCTCTGTCCTTGCAGATTCTGTTCTGTTTAGCAGTTTGATTATCCCATACCTGTTTGTGTTTTCATTTGTTCCTTCCCTGGGGATTATTCAATCTGTTGCTCAATTGCTCTGTTTCGTTTGAAAAATTGAATATTCTTGGCCAGTATTTCTTCAGGTGTTACTTATTTTGCATTTTTTCCATGCTCCCTTTTTGAACTCAAAACCATGTCTCTTTTCCCCATCTCTGACTCCAGCTTGCTGCTTGATTTTAAAATATAAGTAAGTATGTACTAGATAAAATTTAGGCTCAGCCACTATCTGGAAGAGAAAATGTCAGGAGGAAGAAGACAGAACGGGAGCACACCGTTTGTGTTTTTAAACCAGTGTAATTAGCTCCATCATGCTTGACCTGGGCAGCCAGCGCCTGCTGTCCTAAGTCCCTGCCTTCCTAGCAGGAAGTCCAGTCCACTCCTCCAAATTCCCCTTCTGCTAGCCAGCACCTCCATCCTGTTCCCTTTGGGGAGATAGATTGGATTAATCAATCTACAGTCTAAGGACAGTATTTGCAAATAATTACAAATGAAGAGATTTGGAAAGCACTGTTAACTGTAATCTTTATAGCTTTGTAAATGTATATAAAAAGTTCTCGCTGTCACGTGGAAACCCCTGAGGGGACGGCTTGCAGGGACAGAGATTGGAGATTGAAAGTGCCAGAGAGTGGTCCGGCATCTCTGCTGTGGAGCTGGCTCTGATGTTGCCCATCGTGAGGAGGGAGATCTGCTTTCATGTGTCAAGAGAAGTAAGGGCACCAGGTGAGCTGCTGTAAACAGCAGTTAGAAGGGGAGTTTTGTCCCCTGGTAGTGGATCCTGGGCTGTGTGGTGGCTGGAAATGAGGAGAATTTGAGCCACAGTGCAGTAAGTATGTGGTGTGTGGACGCCGCCGAGACTGATGGCCCCCATCACATAACAAGACCATTGAGCGTTGGTGACCAAGGAGCACAGGGTTGGATGGAAGAGGTAGTCCTGGAGTACAGGGGCTGGCGAACAACAGCCAGCAGCTGTGTCACGGTTGCCTCTCCTCCTTTCCGTGTGCTGAGAAACTGAACAGTGTTACCCACAGTGAGTCACAAAGGGAATGGAATGCACTTGGGTTACAAACACAAATGCCCTAGGTGTTGATGGTGATTCCAGCTTTGAGGGGATGGCTGGTACATATGGCTGTGGAATATAACGCTGGCTTATTAATTAATATTACATGACAAGAAAGATGACTATTGATTCACTTTTGAGTCACACATTCTGTGTTGTGCCAAGAATAATTGTTCAAGTATTTATCTTTCAAAGTTCTTTGACTACAAAAACTAAATTCTTGGGGTGGTGTCTTTTTGAGGAAGGGTCTTCCTGTAGCCCCAGCTGGCCTGAAACTCACTATGTAGACCAGGCTGGCCTTGAACTTACAGAGATCCACCTGCCTCTACCTCCCAAGTGCTGGAATTAAAGGCATGCACCACCACACCCAGCTAATTTCCTTTCTTAACACCCAATGATAACTGGTACAGAAAAACTGTTAAATTCATGTTGTCAAAAGTTTTTTTTATTTATTTATATTATTTTTAAAATATTTTATTTAGTTGGTTATTATTTATTATTATTTTTACTATTATGTGTATAAGTGTACTACTGCCTGCATGTGTGTAAGCACGCCTGTGTCATGCAATGCCCACGGAGGTCAGAAGAGGGCATCACATTCCCTTGGAACTGGACTTATGGACAATGGATCGTTGTTAGCTGCCATGTGGGTGCTGGAATTTGAACCCAGGTCCTCTGTAAGAACAGCCAGTGCTCTTAACAGCTTACCCATCTCTTTAGGCCCTAAAATAATTTTAAATCACATTTATTTCTCTATTGCATGTGTTTTTACATATACACACACTCTCCATGTACCTTGTGTGACTCTGGAATCAAACTCAGGTCATCAGTCTTGCTAGTAAGCATCTTCACCCACTGAGCCATCTCTCTGGCACCAAAACCTTCCTTTGTATATGATTTTGGTCCTACATGATAGAATTTCAGATAAAAATCTGGACTAGATAATAAAATATATGATCTGACCTTTTCCTCCACTAAAATCATGATTTATAAACTACCAGGGAAAGAATTTTAAGAGTTTTAGAAATGCTCAGAAAAATAATAGATTTTTTGGGACGATGTATATTGGATCCCAAGGATATCTTTAGAGACTAGGTCATCTGGATAATGAATTCTAATATGTTTGTCACTATGTGGTTGCCCTCCATAGCAACCATACCTTTACACAGTCATTGATTGTTTTGGAGTAAATAAGTCTCTAAAAAAATAATGGAATTTTGTCCTTATTTTATAGCCACATATACTGCATAATATGGCACTGAATAAATATTTCTGATGAAAAATTGTATTTATTGACTGCCTAGATGTTTTTAGTGCCGTTGCTTGGTGTGACATCACTCAGTCAAGAGGATTAAGGATATTGCATGTTTTTGCTTTTTACCTAAAGAATCGATATTTCCCCTCTTTTAAAAGCCATATTTCTTCCTGGACGTTTGTGGATGATGAAGCGATCTCCCACTGGAAGGAAGATTGGAGAGGACAGGACAGGCGCATATTCAATCCTTGTGTGTCTTTAATTATTTAATCATTTTCAGATGGGGATTCATAATCAGAATTCTTCCTTATGTCCATTAATTGTCTTGGAATAAGAATGTGCTGGGGCTGAGAGATGGCTCAGCAGTTAAGAACTCTCATTGTACTTGCAGGGCACTGGAGTTCAGTTCCCAGCACCCATACTGGGCCAGTCACAGCTGCCTTTAACTCCACCTCACAGGGATGAGACACCACCTTCTGGCCTTTGCAGGCATCTGCACACACGTGCACACACGCACACACACACACACACACACACACAAATAAAAAGAATCATTTAAAAAAATGTATCCTTGTTGATATTTTTATAAACTCTTGAGAGCATTATTGGTTCTTATTAAGAAATATAGTCTCTGTTGCAAAAGAAGCTTGTGCACACATGCACACACACACACACACACACAAATAAAAAGAATCATTTAAAAAATGTATCCTTGTTGATATTTTTATAAACTCTTAAGAGCATTATTGGTTCTTATTAAGAAATATAGTCTCTGTTGCAAAAGAAGCTTCTTTGATGAGTGGTGACTGGCATATTTGTCTGTAAATATAAGGATCCATATTTAGCAC
>NW_008360172.1:79468-123456 GCF_000622305.1 Nannospalax galili
AGAGAGAGAGAGAGAGAGAGAGAGAGAGAGAGAGAGAGAGAGAGAACAAAGATCACGCACAAATCTCCAAATGTACATAACTGAAACAATTAGGAAGGTTTGAAGATGTATCTTATTTTACAAATCGATACATTCCTCCTCATCACCACTCCCAACTCTCCCTGTAGGTGAATGAACCGTTGGATTTGCCGAGATGAGTGATCCGTCCTTCTTTCAGGGTCTTTGGCTTCTCCCTGTGGGGGAAGGAATCTTACCTAATTGGTGGTATGATTATATCTTGACATTCATTTATACGTGCTTTTTCCATTGGACACAGTTAAGATGATAAACATGGTGACTACTTAGTAGCATAGTAAGTAAAAGAGCTTCCTTGCTCTATTTAAAAACTCACTTCATTTGAGGTTCACTTTGGAAATGAGAGAAATAATACCCAGAGAGTTTCCTAATTTACCCACGGTCGTGCTTTCTGTGCTCCCTTCTGCGTCGATACTTTGCGTGCCTTATTTGTCTTTTTAAGACCAAGAGCTGTTGTCTGTGTGTTTGTAAATACAAACTAGAGGGAGCCCAGGGAGTGACTTCTGGTGGCCCTGGCAGTGACGACTGTCACCCATGCACGTTCAGTGGAGAGTCCCTGCTGCAGAAGTTTTAAAGATTCCCTTGGGAATTTAAGTTTTTCTCTCTTGGAGAAAATGATTTCTTTTTCTCTCTGACATTTCAGTGATCAAAAGGCAGCTGATCCCATCTAAAAACAACAAAACACAATGACTAGGGCCGATGAGGTGGGGGGGACACTAGTCTGTGTTTGAGAAAGTCACAGGTTGTCACTGTTTAAAAAGGCAGCACATCTAAAAACAAAACAAAACAAAATTTGAGGACCAGTGATGGAGAGGATTTTTTTTTGTAGCAATTTAATCAAAAGATGGCAATGTTGGTGTTTTGATATGGTTACCACCTAACTCAAAGGGTCACTTTGGAGGAATGATGAAATTCTAACATTCTTAGGTGAGCTGAAAATATTTCTGTGAGCCTCCTGTTATAATAAAACCCACTAGTGTTGAAGGAATAGAAATAATCAATGCATACCTTTAAAAATTCCTTCACACATTTAGGAAAAGATTCTACAGTATTATGGCGTTCTGAGAAAGGGAAGCCTGGAGTAGGAAACGTACCTAGTTCTAGTGGAGAGAGTTGCTCAGTACCATCACAAGCCACAAACGGGGAGGAGAGTGGAGGGCCTGACTGAAGGGAAGCACTCTCGAGTGGTCAAAATAGTGAAGGAAAACTGGAAAATCAATTTATCAACTACATATCTTCGATAATTCACAGCTAGCAAATGACTTAATATTCTAAACAGGATGACGTCTGCTAGCAAGTTTGTTGATGGCTGCAGTCAAAAGAAATACTTCTGCTGAAATGCCTGGATTCCGTAACCCACTGAGAGTCTCAACTTGAACTGTCAGTCCCTAGGTAATGAGCATGTGCCTCATCACAAGCTTTCAGAAGCCTGATCACTCCAGCTCCAGGACTGAGCACTTGCTTGATTCAAGGTGGTAAACGGTGACTTCCGTCTTACCGTCTGTACCTGTGCTCTGAAGCTAACAGTGTTGAGCCGGTGTCTCCAGGTGGTAATACCAGACACCTTTATGATGGTGTGCCGCTCTCTCCTGCCCCTGCTCCCAATTCTCCGTGCATCAGATCCAGCCTTTTACCTGCTTTTTCCTACGTTTCCCAAGCAGACTTGAGTTCCCAGGATGTGTGGGCACCTATCTAGATGCCAGAGATTCCAACTGCTGTGATTTAAGATCTACAGATTTCTTTTTCTGGTGGATAAAACATTCTTTTGGAAGGAACCAAGTAATGTGATAATTTTCTACAGTAATAAACATTACAAAAACAAAATAGAGTAATCTGACATTAAGGGACATGAGATACGTTTTAGCAGGACACTTTTTCTAATTTTCCCCTCCCCAGGATCTGATATTTCATGTGACAAGAAAAAAATATATATCCAAGGGAAATTCAGGAGCTAACACCTGGAGGAAGTGGGCAGTGAAATCTTGGAGGCAAGGAGCAACTTGACGCAGGCGAGGAGCAGAAAAGATGTAAGATGCCTCGGTGGGAGTGGACGATAAGCAAGACTCAATCTTGCAGTTGAAAAGCTCAGGTGTAGGGACACCTTCATGAACACTGCTCCTCTGTGTCCTGCCGTAGGAGTGCAGGGGCAGTCAGCCCGCTGTACCAGGAAAGACTGTACTGGCATCTGGAACGGGCAGATGAAAATGGAAAAGAAGGGACAGAGTCCACACACGCGAAGGTCCAACTGGGAAATCGCCTCCAAATAGTTGATGACGTTAACTGACTTCTGCCAATTCGTAGACAAATAGTTTCTTCCTAGCAGAATACATTTCACAGAGATCTCAGTTCTCCATTTCTCTTCCTGTTGCTGTGATGAAAGGCCCTGTCCAAGGCAATGTAAGGAAGAACGGGTTTATTTCCTGGTTCTAGGCTACACTACATCACTGCAGGGACGTCAAGGCATCAAGAACCTGCAACAATAGTCACGGCTCCGCACAGTCAAGAGCAGAGAACCTTAAACCAAGGTACGTGTGCTCCGCCCCTCTCTACACTACACAGCCAGGACCCCAAATGCAGGGAGTGGTGCTGCCTGGGGGGGGGTCTTCCCTCATAAACGAATATAAGATAAACAAATATAATTAAGAAGGGACGTGTCAGAGGCCCTTCTCCCAGGGATTCTAGACTGTGTCAGGTTGACAGCTCCAGCTAAGCACCCCAAAGCCCATGCAACTCTAAACGTGTCATGTACTTGCCTTTTCAGTCTGCTTAGGAATGAAGCACAGGATCCCTTTGTTTGCAAAGCACAAATCTGCATCTGTCATGTTGAGCACATGGTGTGTGAATCCATGTGTTTCATGCCCCCAATTATCCTCACTAAAACTGGAATTTGATCAGCTGTGTTAGAGAAATGACTGAGTGAGCTTTATCTTCTCACTTTACAAAATATTACAAAGTTATTTCTCTTTAAAGATCCAATCACAACATATGCAGCCAGAAATGTAGGCAAAAATATGATAAAGGTATACTGGGCAGTACAGATACTTTGGTGAGGTTAAAGGGATTTCTAAGTCCTTAAAGTTGTAATTATTGTGATTTTTTTTTGTTTCTAAATAAATATATATTCTTGAACCTAATTTTGTTTTTACACCTGAATAATTTAAAGAAAAGCATCTATCTCTGCTAAATTGTGCATCTTTAGATTTTGTTAAACCTAGATCCTTACAGAGCACGGTGGCACAGGCCTTTAATCCCAGCACTCAGGAGGCAGAGGCAGACCCCTGAGAGTTTGAGGCCAGCCTGGTCTATACAGCGAGTTCCAGGCCAGCTGAGGCTACCGGGAGACCCTGTCTCAAAAAGACCAAAAAAACTCCCCAAACAAAACAAAGCAATAAAAACACAAAAAGCTTGATCCTTTTGTGATTTATTTGAGAACAGAAAATAACGAGGAAAGTCAAGGACTTTATCGTTTTTTGAGAATCAGACACCTTGATACATCGAACGTAGTCTGATGCTGTAAAAGGTCACTGCCAGGCAGTTCACTTCCCATCTTTTACTGACTTGGCACATACTCCCTAGGCCTTGAGGTCTTCTGCTTGCTGAGAGATAGCCTTAGCTCTGGATTTTGAACTACTTATATTTTAACTATGCGTATGTGTGTGTGTCTGTGTATAAATATGTATTCGTGTGTGCGGAGGCCCGTTTCACTAAATTTTCCCTTTTCGCGGGGAGACCCGCCCCCCACTCAGAGTCTCCGGGTCCTGAGATGGACTGACAAACCAACATAAGGCATCCTATTTGGAATTTGCATAGTTTATATGACATTTGGGAGGGGGTGACTTACAAAAACATGGATTCTTATAGGCTTTTCCTGTTCTATATTTAAAATGCACGTGCCATCTGTCTCCGGCCCCGCCTTCTCTCTACCATGCTCAATATGGGGTACCTCCACCCCCTTTTCCAAGTGTGTTCCTTGTTCCCTCTTCCCTGCTCCCAGGAGCCCCCGAGATGGGCGGGGCATCTGCTCTGCCCCACCTTTCTGCAAAGCTCTATTCCAAAAATGGCGATCACCCCATTCAGGGCTGCGCTGGAAAGCCCACACCCAAACATAAGTCCAGTGGCTTCCCAGCAGCCATTTTTGGCAAGAGAGAGGCCTCCTGATTTTCCTGCTTCTATCTCCCTAGCCCCGCCCCTTAATGGGTGGTACCATGGCCTATCAGAGGAACTTCCCGGTCACAGTGCCTGTGGTGGCCACAGAGGCCAGGGGCATTAGTGCCCTGGAGTTGGAGTTATGGCATTGGAAGTCACCTGTCGTGGGTGCTGGGAACTGAGGGGGAGCGTCCTGGAAGACCAGTGTGCCATTCTCCAGCCCCACTTCCCTTTATATAGTGAAGTCAGCATGTGAATTAACAGTCTTGTGATTCAGAAAATTTCCCTAGCCATATAACAGTGTTTAAATTTGTTTTACTATTTGGAGGAAGCTGAATTTAACATGCATCTTGGATTTTTTTTAAAAAGAATATTTAAAAGCAATTTTGTTTTTAAATCAAACTTACTTAAATGAACCATCCTTCAAATTCTTAAAGTTATGGTGAAAGTCTGTGTAGTAAATGATTGCAAAATGGAGGATCCTTCTGATGGGCTTTTGAAGCATAAACTTTTGTCAAAGAAATTCTGAGTCAATGCTGACGTGGAAAGGGAGACTGGGTGCTCTCTGCCAATTCTGTCAAGCAAACTGACAGATTATGATTGTCAAATCCTTATTTCTGGCAGTGCTGAAAAGAACAGAATTCAATTTTCAGATCCCTCGATGCAGTTCAGGAAATGTCGTATAGACATTAAAGCAATGGGACCTAGAGAATATTGCTCTTAAAATACCTGTGTGTTGCTCATTTGCCAAGTGTCACAAACTATTCAAACAGAATCTTTTCAAATTATTTACTCTATATTTGAAAAATTATGGGGGACGGAAGTGGAGAGAGAGAGAGAGAGAGAGAGAGAGAGAGAGAGAGAGAGAGAAGAGGAGAGGAGAGAATTATTATGAATAGGTAATGCTTCCAGGACGGTTGCACACTTAAAATACAGAAGAATCGAAAGTTTCCAGTGTCTGGAGGCAGAATAATAAAGTTTTTAAAGGACATGTTTTGTGCTCTTATGAGACACAATGAAAAAGGTTGTTCAAAGAGCATAATTTAAAACTTCGCATGAATTAATACAAATGATCAAATATCATGATCTTAAAATTATTGAATTTACCATCTGGGAGAGTGACTATGAATTGGAAATGCCATCAAGTGTCACTGCCCTAGGATGAGCCTGGGTGGCCCTTCTCACCCTTTACTCGTGGTTTAACATGTCTTCCCAGCATGCACTGGTCCACATTCTGGGGCCAGCTCTTTGGAGAAGAAAGCCCTGGCTTGTGCAGCGGCCAGGTCCCTTGGGATGAAGATAGGCACCCGGTGATGGGGCTGTCAGATGAAGTAGTGTCAGGAGAGATGCTGCATGGGATTGGATAGAACTGCCACCATGCGGCATGGGAGAGACATGTGTGAAGAGAAACATGCGGCTACACGTGACCCCTTAGAATGGCCACCACGTAAATAAATACAACATACATAATAATAGCCTCAAGAACAAAGAGGGAAATGATTTCAAAAGTAGGACGCACTGAGCGCTGACTGCTCTTCCTGACATTTTCATGTGGTGCATCTAATTGTTTGGCTGCATAAATTTAATAGTAATCACAACTGTCTTCAGGAATCAGCTCACACAAGTTGCCAGTTGACTGGTAGGTTGGCAAGAGTGAGTTCCCATATAGCATGCCTTCAGGGCAACTACAGATCAAGCCTTATCCTAAACAGTGTGGAAGGCCATTGGGAGGCTTAAAGAAGGGAGGGACTGTGTTCTGTTTCTGTTGTCCAGAGCTGGTGTGCCAGCTGTGTGGGGACTGGCTTGGACAGGGGTGAGAGACATGTGTAGAAGACGCTGGGTCTGTACTCTGTGAAAGTGCTGGTCTCCTGTAACAGGGCCTTCAAAGGACAGAAAACCATTTGCCTTTTACTCTGTGGATGCATACTTGGATATTTCCAGAAAATCCCTGAGAAAAACTCTGAACAAGGAGGAAAGTGCACCACAGCAGGGGGGCTAGCCACCCAGGGAGCAGCTTTGCAGCTATCCAAGCTTGCTGGGTGTGATTCAGCCTGTCAGACCCCTGTTCAGAAAAACGCAGGCCTAATCAGCCTGTTAAAGTTTTAATTCTTACTCATTGAGTTCTGGGCGCACACGTACTTCCCGCCTGTGGCCTATGGCCCTGAAACCCTGTTTCTTTCCTTGGGTACCTGCACTATTGCATGGCATTTCCCAACCACAGCACGGCATTTCCTGGCTTTGCACTAGCCCAACACTTCCATCTACTTTTACTACATGCCATCTCACAGGGACTTTTTATGTGGGACAGTCAACATGTTCATTCATGAGGTTTGAGCCCCAAGATTGTGGGACCTTCATAGTTTAGAATGCCAATAATATATTTGAACCATAAAATTCAAAGGAATAGAAATTTTCTCTGGAAGCACAGTCTTTTTAAAAAATATATTTTAGATATTACTTCATTTATTATTATTACTATATTTTATATGTATGAGTGTCCTGCCTGTATGTGTGTAAGCACACTCCTGTTGTGCATTGCCCATGGAGGTCAGAAGAGGGTGTCAGATCCCCTGGAACTGGAGTTATGGATGGTTGTTAGCCACCATGTGGGTGCTGGGAATCAAACCTGGGTCCTCTGGAAGGGCAGCCAGTGCATTTAACTGCTGAGCCAGCCCTCCAGCCCCAAGTGCACTACAAAGTGCCCAGTCTTTACAGTGCATTTACCATTAGTACTTAACTTACACTGGACCGCTTCTGGTGAGTGCGGACCTCTTCCAAGGCCAGCGTGGACACCTGAATGTTTTCAGAAATGCATCTAGACCCTAGACTTCCACAGCACTGTGCTCTGAAGTGAATTTACCCATCGACTTATTTCTCAGATATGTAACTTCCTTTCTCATGAATGATTATTGTTCCCACTTTATAAAAGAAAGCACCTTTCACTTAGTCATAATGTTATTATGGCATGTGATCCTGGGGTTGAAAGTCTCTCAGTGTCTACTAGTTGGGCAATTTGAAATTCTGTCGTAGGTACTAGGACAGTAAATGATCTCCTGGTTAGTGTAGAATGAACTCTTTGCAAGTCCTATGGTTTTTCTTTGTGTGTGTGTGTGTGTGTGTGTGTGTGTGTGTGTGTGTGGTGTGTACATGCATGTGTATATGCTTCATATGGGGGTATATGCACTTGTGTATGCTTAAAGAGGCCAGAGGAGGGTGTTGGCTGTCCTCCTCTATCACCCTCTGCCTTAGCCCTTTGAAGCAGAGTCTCTCTCTGAACCTGGAGAGACTCACGTTTGTTGGCTTGGCTGGTCAGCAAACCCCAACAATCCTCCTGTCTCCTCAGCCCATAGTGTTCGGTTCTAAGCACATTCAAGACCATGCTTGGCTTCTTATGTGAGTCCTAGTGGTTGTACAGCAGGCACCTTAACCACTGAGCCAACTTTCCAACCCACAAGTCCTGTTCTTTCTAGTTACTGCATTTCAACAGAGTTGAAGGAAATTCTCATTAAGTGGTTGGTTGCTATAGCAGTAAAATAATTTTATATGGTAAATCATTAGGATATATAATTTGGAATATGTTCAAAGAATATTGTGTCATTAATATAACTACTTCCATTTCATTTAGCACTCCAATCTGTAAACACAAAAACAGGAGTAGAATTAGTGTTGAATTTTGACTAATCCGGCAGGAATTCATATTCAAACACAGATCTAGACTCCATATGTCCTATTAAGGGGTATGTTTTCAATAAATATTTTCATTATGCTAATAATTTATAAAAATCCATAATATGGTTATGTTATTGCTGTTTCATTCTGCTAAAAAATATAATGAAAATTCAAATCTAAATATTTTTAAACATAACTTAATGGTTCCAGGAAATGTAGTAAAAAATTTAAATGTACACATTTATATTGAAGATGGTAAATGATCAATAATAGACTTTCAAATATGAAATATGTATTCTTGTGATAAAAATTCTTTTCAGTAAGTTGAATGAAAAGGTGAGTTTAAGGAGATAAAATGGATGTAAATTTCTCTTAAAAAGAGCTTGTTCATGCACTTTTGCAGTTGGTAATGTTGGTTATCCAGTTTCTGAGACATATGAGTTATTTGGAATCAGTGTAAGAATGATGTAATAATGTCACTTCAAGTTATCAATATTTATAGCGTTCTTGAAATTGCATCATTTACAAGTATTTAAATTTATGACAGAAGATTTGAGATAATCAACTTAAAACTTTGCAAGGATAAACATAGTTTTTCAAAGTTCTTTTAGGGGCTTTCATAGATCTGTTTTTCACTCTAAAACCTGAGACTGAATACTGTGATGACTAATAATGGTTATCAGCTTGACAGGATCTAGAGTCACTGAGGAGACAAGCCTCTGGGCATGCCTGTGAGGTATTATCTGAATTAGTTGACCTAGGAAGACCTACTTTAATGGTGGATGGCACTGCTCCCTGGGCTGCAGTCCTGGACTCAATCAAAAGGAGAAAGTGAGCTGAACAGGGCTATCATCACTGTGCTTCCTGCCTGTGGGTGGCTGTGACCCTCTGCCTCGGTCCTGCCATCATGCCTTCCTGCCACGGTGGGCTGTACTCTGAATTGACATAAAATAAACCCTTTCTTCCTTAGTTCCTTTTGCCAGGGATTTCATCTCAGCAGCAAGACATGCATGTGGTACAAAGACCTCCCTGGGGATTCCTCACCGCTCCCCACCAAACCCAGCAGCTTTGCTGGTTGTTCCCAAAGCCACACATTATTGGTTGTTCCAAGAGGGTTAGTGTATATCCAGTCAGGTATAATGCAGCAACAAGGTAGGCAGTGGACTGCTGAGCACCTAACAAGGATTGTGTGCCTCTTCTGGAGAGAGAGAGAGAGAGAGAGAGAGAGAGAGAGAGAGAGAGAGAGCAAGCTATATGCAACCCCAAACCCTGAGACACCCACCTGGGGTAGAGAGCCTATCAGCAGAGGCTGAAGAATTGCTTTGCATGTGGGATTCTGAACAACCTCAGGCATAGAGAAGTTCCCTGAACCTTCCAGAAGCCCGGATCTGAGGCAGTGGAAGAGGGGCCACTGTCTCACCTCTGCAGAGGACAAGGGCTCCTTTGGTCCCTAGAGGTGGCTGCATTGGTATCACAGATGGCACCTTATGATTGTAATGGTGCCGAGAGGCAGGCCACAGTAGGGTTATTCCAGGGGGGCTCATAAGCCCCAGGGTACCAGACATGGGCTAAGAACAAAGAGGGACCACCCAGTGTAGCCAAACACCAGCCGAGAAATGGTTCAAGGCAATGTGTAAGACTCCAGAAAGCTTCTTGAAAAATTCCAAGGGCCTCGCATGTTATATAGACAAGTAGAGATGATAGCCAAACAAAAATGAAAGTCTTGGATTATTAGATCTGTTTTGATCCCATTTGAGTAGGTGGGCTGGTACCACCAGGGCATTTTTAGACTGTATATGAGTGCGTCTGAGCACAAACACACTCAATTTCTTATGCGCTGAAACACTGTAATAAATACATATTCTGTAAAAAATGTATCTTACTATATTAGTAAATTAGTGGGCATGATGGCACATACCCTTAATCCCAACACTTGGGAGGCAGAGGCAGGCAGATCTCTGAATTCCAGCCCAGCCTGGTCTACACAAGGAATTCTAGGCCAGCCAGAACTAAACAGGACCCTGTCTCAAAACAACTGGTAAATTCTTCACACATATTCCCTCCTCTGCTTCTGCTTCCTTACCAGATGTTCATTCACTGATCATGCACATTGAATAGCAATCGAAAGGATAAATCACAAATACGGTGTTATAGTGGAGGGATAGGAAGCAGCAGGCTGAACAGGCATCATCTCTAACCGGGATGCTGCAAGGCTGGGGCTTGTCTGCACAGCCATAGAAAGGTCTTCAGGGGACATTATCTGAGTTGTGAATACCTGATCTGAGAGTCTACTGTAGTGTTTCTCTTCCCTGACTGCTGGTTAACATCGAGTGGAAGACTTTTGGGCAAACTGATGCAAAGGCCACAATAAAAAAAATCATTGAGATCAGGACTGGAGAGATGGCTCAGTGGTCAAGAGCACTGGCTGCTCTTGCAGTGGACCCAGGTTCTGATCCCAGCACCCCCAAAGAAGCTAACAACCATCCCTAACTCCAGTTCCAGGGAATCTGACACACTCTTCTGACCTCTGAGGGCATTGCAGGTCACAGATGCACTTCCATATATGTAGGCAACACACTCTTACACATAAAATAAAGATAAATAAAATATTTTAAAAACTCATTGAGATCAAAATGTCTGGTTCTGAGGCACACACATTCATACTTTTTTTGATCTTTTTGAGACAGGCTATCTCTGTAGCCCCAGTTGGCCTGGAACTCACTATGTAGACCAAGCTAACCTTGAACTTACAGAGATCTGCCTGCCTCTCACTCCCAAGTGCTGAAATTAAAGGCCTGCTCCACCACTCCCCATTGCACATTCATACTTTTATAGCTCCCGAGTGATTCTAGTATTTAGTCATAGTAGAAGGCTTTTTACATAGATAAAAAAATGGGACAAGCAAGGAAAATAGTAACTTCACACGTGTGTCTACCTGTACACACGACACGTCATGTGTAACAAACTGAAAAGCTGGGGAAAGAAGGAGCTGAGGTCGGGAAGTAAAGGGGCCTCGTAGGTCAGGGCTATAGGCGTATGGGTCAAGTGCAGAGGGAAGTCATTATATTGTCCCTATAAAATCATGTGATAAGGGGGGAGCAGAGATGGAAGCAGAAGGTTCCCACACTCTCATCTCATCATAAACACAGATTCACAGTCTGTTTTCTTTTAATCACAAGGTTGTACTGATCTTCTAGTTTCTGACGAATGAGTTATTCCCATCAACTGTATCAGGAGGAAGTCAACAGTAATGTGATGGAATGACTAGATGCTACTACGCCACTGAATGCCATCACACACGCTTCCAAGTTTGAAAAGCATTTTATACACACTCCTGCACTTATAAGGGCTGGGGTTCGAGCATCAGCTAACAGCTACTTAAGGCTGTGGCCGCTTGTCATGTTTCTTAATGACCTAATTTCTCCATCTGGATGCATACCCTTTCCTTGTATGGTATTCTGATTAGCTCTATCAGAAAGAGAAAGAGAAAGAGAAAGAGAAAGAGAAAGAGAAAGAGAAAGAGAAAAGAGCTATTTATCCTGCAGATGAGGTATGCAGACAATTAAGGTCAAGGTTTCTAAGGCACTCACGTTGGAACTGCTGTCATCTGTGCTGATATTGAGTTTGCTCTGATTTCTTACTTTATTTCACTGTAGCAGTTGCAGAGTATTATGAAGAAGGATCTGCTTCCCCTGTTGTGGAAACGAATCACTCATAACGTGAAATCATTCCGTCAAGCTTTATGTAGCTTATTGGAAGATCTGTTAGAATCCCCAGCACTGTTGGCGAGCTATATATGGAAAGAGGGGAAACTGGACCAGTTCCTCATCTACGAGGGACTCGGAGCCCCTGTTTTGTGGGACTCTACACAAGGGCTTCTGGAAATATGCTCCCTTGGCCACAGTTTATGACTTCCTGGAGATAGTGTTCAGGGCTCTCTTGAAACCCAAGGCTTCGAGCCCATCCCTCAATGGTGCTCATGGTGGTGGTGTTTCAACTCCTTCAGAAACAAGACTATTCCATCATGGAAGGTGTGGTGTCTGCAAGGAGACAGAGTCTGAGCTTGAGTCCTTCTCTGTGACTTGCCATATTTGGACAGTGCATGGATTTGCTGACCCCTGGGTTTCCTCACAACACTGTGGAACTGGAGAAGCTTGTACTAATGGAAGTTTTGTGAATGGAGGAAATGATACTCTGTCCTGAACCTCACATATAGGCTGTAGTATTTTTCTTCTTAAATTTAGCACAGGATGCTCAGGCTGTTGACATAGAGTACAAATTATAGACACTGTGTCTGTCAATGGGAAACTCTATAATGGCTATTATTTCCAACCTGTAAATGGGTTTACTCTCATTAACACAGGACAGGAAGGTCTCTGCCACCATCCTTAGCTTATATAATAGCATCTATTCTTCCACACCCCAGCTTTACTCCTACAATATTACTTCCCTATCACTGATATGTTTTCCTTAAGCATCCATGCCTTAGTTAATTTTCCATTGCTACTACAAAAGACTTGAAGCTGGGTAACTTACATAAAGGTCTATTTAGCTCATGTTTCTGAAAGTTTGGAAGTTCAAGAGCACAGAACACTTTTGCTCAACATCTGTAAAGAATTCCTTACTGCATTGTAATAGAGAGGATGGCACGCTGAGGCACCATAAGCTAACAAGGACTCTGTACTCCATAGCAAGGCCACTTCCGAGAGCCATCCATTCTCTGGGACTTCCCCCAAGTACTGTCTCCACACTGCTTTGCTGCCTGTTCTACAGCATGTGGACCCTGAGGGACACGTTCAAACTGTTACAGTGCAAATAAACTTTCTTCTTTTGCTTGTTTTTTTGTTTTGAATTGGCTTGTTTCTTCCTAGCTGAATTTTTGTCATAGAATACTCAAAGCTATGAAAATTCTATCAAAGCCCAAAGCAAATGAATCTTCAATTCTGCCTCCCACTCAGCTCCTGGGATGTGGAAGGAAGCTGTACACCAGGAACAGACATCCAGTGCGCCTAGTGAATCATCTCAGAATGTCTTAAGAAAGGAGGCATGGAGCAGATCATCTTTGTATCAGTGTTTTGGATGGATTAAATTGATATAAAGTCATATCATCAACATTAGTAAACAAAGATTTAAATCTAGAACAGATTTTATGTCCATTGCTCTTTCTTCACTCTATTTTTGTTTCATTAGAAGATTAATAATAGTCATTCTGACTCCTTGGGCAAAGCCTTTTCTACTTGGATATCCAGATTGAGCTTGTGGTACAAGGCACTTGGTTTACAGTCTTTCTCCACTGCTGACTGGGGCATGCAATTAAGTTCATCTTAATAGAGTGCCTGGTTGTATTGACAGTGTTGGAAATTTTGGCTTTTCCAAACCTAAAATTTGTCTGTTTCTCCCCCTCCAAGGTGAGTTGCCAAGATTTTGGCTCAAAGCCTTGAGTCTTGACAGGAGCATAAATAACTTCAAATCAACTGCATCCAAATTAGTTTGGTTTTAGGAAGACACACCCAGGGGCTTGTGTCGGAGGGAATGGTGCTGTGCCCAGCATCCGGGCCTATCTTTGCCAGAAAGTCAACTTTAGAGAAAGGAGGACACCATTTGAGACTTCTTCCTTCTCTTTTTGGCCAAGAAACATGACCAGGTAGCGTTTTGCTGAGATGGGAAATACAACCATCAGTTTTAGGGAAATACAGACGATTACCCATGGTGCGCAGCGGGCCTCCAAATCCACCTCAGGATCTGGCAGTTCCACCCGTGGCCTTTAACACGTATTCAGGATATTTACAGCTCAGACACGCAGCTTCGTGCCCGAATTATATGCTCTATATATTCTTTTCACTCTTGTGGCAACCATGTAAAAGTTGAAAAATAGAGTTTTATTGAGGTTTCGGGGCGTCTTTGCTGCCACGGTAGCTCAAGATGAGCCTTTTATTTTTTAAAATAAAATTGTAAATGTCCTCGGATTGTCATGGCCAGGAGCCTGAGCTCCGACCTGTTTAAAATTTTTATGTGATCATAAATCTGCGCCACAGTCGAGTTATGGTTTTACAGCACTGTAACCTTTTCCCTTCCGCTTCCTCTCCTCCAAGGGGTTATGTGGTGCGTTGGTTGGTTTTACTTTGTTTAGAAAAGTCCTGGTATTGTTAATTTGGTAATGACCCTGGTATTCATCTGCAAAGTGACAGTTGTGTGAATTAGGAGAATGGCATTTTTATAGCAGTTTCCAGAGCTAAACTGGAGTTCAAGAGCACAATTAGCACCGCTTAAAGAAAGAACCGCATGTGGAGGGGTCCCGGGTCTGCTGAGCTCGTGTCCTAAGATGAACACCTGAGACCAATAACAGATCTCTGCTAATCTCTCCAGGGTTATCTTCAGTTTATTTATTCAGTTAATGTGTGTGTATGTGTGTGCTTGTGTGTGTGCCATGCACGTGTGTGTATACACATAGAGGCCCGAGGTCAAGCTTAGGTGTCATTCCTCAGGTAATGACCCCTTTCTTTTTTGAGACAGGGTCTCCCCCTGGTCATGAACTCGCCAGGGAGGCCAGGCTGGCTGGCCCGGGAGCCCTGGGATCAACCTGTCCCTGCCTTCCCAGCACTGGGATTACAAACACACGTCAGGATTACTGACTTTTTACATGGGTGTTTGGGCGCAAATTTAGGTCCTTATGCCCATGCCATCACTCCAGACCTTTCAGTTTAGAATGGAGTTTCTCATGCATTTCCATGTATCTAGAATTTATAATCCCTCTTTACAGTCTTGAATGTTAAACTCCAGTTTAACTACTACAAAGAAGATTTTACTCATAGGGAAGTTTACTAATTAGGCCTGTGTACTATGCACTTAGTTTTAAAAAAAAATTTTGGTTTCCATGGCCAGAGAGTTGGCTCAGCAGTTAAGAGCCAACATGTTCGCTAACAACCATCCATAACTCTAGTTCCAGGGGATCTGACACCGTCTTCTGACTGTGGGCATGGCACAACACAGATACACATACATAGATGCAGGCAGTACACTCATACACATAAATTAATAATAATAATAATAATAATAAACTTGGTTTCCAGTGATTGCCTTTTTTATTTTTCTAGTAGTCAATGTCTCATTGTATTAGAGAAGCCAGTACAGACAGAGTCCCTCTCACTGTGGATTTGGACACTAAATAAAGAACAAAGGACAGACAGCCAAGGGCTCCCTCCAACTGGGACCCAGTGACGACACTGAGGACTCATGGGGACAGTGATGGAGAGTGAAGACCAACCGTGACGGCAATCCAGTCGTGTCCCACGGAGGTACACAGGGCTCCAAGCCAGCTGCTGAGGCAATACCACAGCTGGGCTCTGGATTTCGAAGCCTAGAGTAGTTTCCAGTTGGTCCCTGAGTCTAATTTCATCCTTCCCAAATGCTCATGTCTTTTCAATCCACTTGAATTAGAGTTGACCTGTGTTAGTAGAACCCAGAACTGACTGGAACTTCTTGCAGAGTAGCATGACAGCTAGGCCTCAGCAATTCCCAAGCTGCTCATTAGCTGCCTGGGAGGCATCAGATACTTTAAAACAATCCATAAGGGCAACGGATGGCATTTTAATTCTAGGTCAATATATAGTAGTGAGGATATAAAAAAATAAATCTGAAGGCAGACCTGCTTACAGGCCAGACATGGACAGTATGATATGAAAGGAACCCTGGGCTCAGAGCCAAGGGACCTTCTAGACACAGAGCTTGGTGGTTTTAAGTGCAGGACTTAATGTCTCCAGACAACTGTCTGTTCATCTGTATGAGACAGACAAGGCCAACTACAAAGGCCATTCTCAGGCTGTCAGGGGGAGTCAAAACAGTAAGGAGGAAGCAAATACACACATGCCTAAGACAGCCTTGTTATCCTGCCACGTTTATATTGTACCAGAGGTCGCAGCAGGCGCTGGACTTCATCCCCACTGTAACAACATTACAGGGCGACTAGTACTGGAAATGAGTGACTAATGTAACACATAGAGCAAATTTCTTTTTGTAGTGATCTATTTTATTTTCAGTAATGTGTGTGCTTGTGTGTACAGGTGCCTGCAGAGTCCAGAAGAGGGTGTCAGATTCCCTAGGGCTGGACTTACAGGGAGTTGTGAGCTGTCAGGTATGCATGCTGGGAACTGAACTCTGGTCCTCTGGAACAGCAGCAAGTGCTCCTAAATACCGAGCCTTCTCTGGGAGAACAAGTTTCTGTGCATAGTAAATGTCAGACTAATTGGTGGATTCTGGGATTTCCCAGAAATGTATTGGGTCATATTTTCTTTAGTAATTGGATAAAAATAGGGGCTGGATAGATGGCTCAGCTATTAAGTACATTTGCTGTTCTTCCACAGGACCTGAGTTCAGTTCTCAGCTCCCTATAACTCCAGAATGGGGGGCTCTGAGGCCCTCTCTGGCCTCTATGGGCACCTATACTCACATATACAGGTACACATTCATATACCCATAAATAAATCGTAAAATAAATCTTCCAAAGGAACTGAAGAATTGTTTCCTTATTTTGAAAATTGGATGCATTGGAGGATCAGATAAACTATAAATTTTTTTCATTTTTATCATCAAAATATAGGTTGTCGTGTGAGGAAAAATATACATATGGGAACATGATGTGAATTTCTCCTCTGAGAGTCAGTACATTTATGTTGATGTGTTTAACATTTTCAAATAGGATTCAGCTCATTGTCACCCTGTGATTTTATGCTCTTCTTGGTTTGTTTAATATTACATCACAATGATTTTTATTTGCATGCGTTCTCTGAAAGCTCGGTGACAAGGCTTATTTTTATGGGCTACATTAGTTCTTTTTTTATCAACTACATTTCCTAGTGTTTCTCAGTATTATGACAAATGCTTTTACATGAAATGATTACTGTGACCTAACAATCAGGTGCTGCACGGGGCTGTCTGTACCGGACTCATGCTGCTGATGAAATACTGCACAGCCGACCTTTAGCGCCTGTGGCTCTCGATGAGAAGCCAGGACATATATCCTTCGTTATTTGAATCTAAACTTGTTGAAATTGGAGAGCCAGTTTGGGGGATTACAATCTTCTTTTCTACATATTAGGTGGAAGAAACAAAAACACATTGTGATTTTCTAGACCACATTCACTATCCAATAATACATAACTATTAAATAATTTGTCAGGAATGTCTGTAAAATGTAAATTAGATAAATGACAAATTGTTATTATTTCATGAGCTCAATACAGAGTACTCTGGTGCTTCGTGTTTAGATTTTTCCCTCCTAAAGCAGATAATATGACTGTCAGGAGAATCCATCAAAACAATAAGATGCTAATAAATGCAAACAAAACAGTAACATCAACTTAGAAGTAATTACTAGGCTGGGGTGATGGTTCAGTGGAAAAAGTGTCAACTATGTGGGTATGTGGATCTGAGATCAAATCTCAGGACCCACATAAAGCTGGACATGATAGTGCAGGTCTATAACCCAGTGCCTCTACTAGAAGATGGGAAACAGGAGCATATCTCAGAATGGACCAGCTACCCTGGCTTCTGTGGTGTTGAACAAGAGACTCTGTCTTAAAACAAGATGGAAGTGGGGGACTGAAACCTGAGGTTGCCCTCTGACTTCCACAGACATAGTGTGATGCAGTTAGACACACAGAGAGAGAGAGAGAGAGAGAGAGAGAGAGAGAGAGAGATAAAATAGTAATACTATTTATTTATTTATATTTTTTAATATTTTATTTAATTTTTAAAATTTTTATTATTTTTGTTTTATGTGTATGTGTGTATTGCCTGCATGTAGGTAAGTGGAGGGCTTTGGATTCCCCTGGAACTGGAGTTAAGGATGGTTCGTAGCCACCATGTGGATGCTGGGAATTGAAACTGGGTTCTCTGAAAGAGCAGTCAGTGCTCTTAACTGCTGAGCCATCTCTCCAGCCCCAATAATTACTATTTAAAGAGTAACCTTAGAGAAGATTTGGTGGCACTGGGAGTCAGATGGGACGGGCAGTCAGCTGACGGCCACTGCTGCTGCAGAGGGGGAGGTGTGTGACTAGGAGGAGGCAGAATCCAGTTGCTGTGAAAGATTTGAGGTGAGAGATTCTTGTAAAGAAATCTCCAGGACTCTTTGCTGACCTGCTCCAAAACTCTCTTAGGACTGGAAAAGAAGGTGGTGGACACATGAGACCCCAGTAGGCATAACACGTAGGGCAGTGAGGAGTCCTCAGAGGAAACCCCTGTCTTCGGAGCTAACCTCCTCTGTAACTACCTCAGCAAACTTCCAAATTGGAGCCTCACACAGACTCAGCTGGTACCAACTGGATGCCATAAAACTTGTTACTGAAAGTAACACAGATCAGAAAAAACGAAAAACAAAATTTGTAACAGCAGACAACAAATACAAATAGGAGTGCCAGTACCGATATACAAATACAAATTTGCCTAAATACTGAGTGCAGGGCTGGGGCTGTAGCTCAGTGCTAGACTGAGTACTTATGCGGTACACAGGAGGCCCTTAGTTCAACGCCCCCCAGCACTATGAAACAAAAAAATCCAAACAAAAATTTCCAAAATTCACAGAGCCAAGGCTGCTGCAGTCCGGACAATTAGCAAATTTCAGAGTAGCCCGTGTGTACTTTGGCAAACTGACGTATTAATTAATGAGATCACATTATCTTCAGCTCCACTAATGCTCCAAAGCGTACTGAAAAACATATACAATATCTGTACGTGAGCGCATGTGTATACCAGGAAACATGGTGCAGGACGGGAGAGACCTCCCTTCCGGTTGTTGGTAGTCCAAGAGACTCTCCAAATTACACAGGCTATTGCCACAGCCCTTGATTATATCCCAGAACTTGAAGGCAAGACCCCATTGCTAAAGACAGGACATATTTTGGACACAGGACTTGCAGGAGTGGAGCTGGAAATGACCTGGAAGTTACCTCCCCTGGAAACTAGCTCTCACAGTTTTAAAGGAGAGTATGCAAACCACTAAGGGAGAAAATCAGTCAATGGTTCCACTCCAGCTCTAAAGCCTAATAACCACAATAATGGCCAGCACAGCAAACTTTATCAGTACCATACTGGCACTTCTATCTTGGGGGTAATCAACAGCTATCTAATTGGACTGAAGGCCTGCTCAAGAGGAGGAACTCGTGTGGTACTGTAAACATAGCCAAACACACATGGCTGGAGAGGTCATAGATCTTAGAGAAAAACCTACGCCTGTCACATCCCTAGACAAATGTAATTTCTTACTATATGCTCAACATGGATCCTTATATTTACAGACAAGTATAAAAGTCACCACTTACCAACGAAGCTTCTTCTTGTAGTAAATGGAGACTATTAGAGAGCTCCACAATGGATCAAACACAGGGAACAAGTGTCTGTGAGATACCCAGTCCTAAGTGGCACATTTATAATGGAACCTCTATGCCTAAGGCTCATGGAACATAGCAGAACAGGGGTTAGAGAGAACACTAATACGTCTCTCAACTCTCACGAGTGAAACGTCCTCATGCAACAGAGAGTGATGCACACAGAAGGCCACAACTGGCCAAAACGTAGAGACTAGGAGACTGCAAAGTGCATGTCCCTGGATGCAACTCCTGTGTTAAACCTCACCTACCCAGGGCTCAGGGACTGTTCTGGAAGAGGGTACAGAAAGACTGTAAGAGCCAATGGTGGTGGATGACCACAAGAAAACAGAATTTTTCAGGCACCTGGAAACTTGCATGTGTCAACTTACAGCAATGATGACAGCGTGCACAAGACCCATGGGAACTCAAACCATGGTTGGATACAACTCCTGTGTTAAACCTCACCTACCCAGGGCTCAGGGACTGTTCTGGAAGAGGGTACAGAAAGACTGTAAGAGCCAATGGTGGTGGATGACCACAAGAAAACAGAATTTTTCAGGCACCTGGAAACTTGCATGTGTCAACTTACAGCAATGATGACAGCGTGCACAAGACCCATGGGAACTCAAACCATGCAAAAAAACAGCATATCATTGGGGAAATGGGCAAGAAGTCCCAACGTTAGCCAAAGAGCTACTGGCAGCTCTCACTGCTGGGCGAGGGAGAGCTGGTCTTATTTAAGGGGGTGACCTACACGGATGACCAGGCTCCAGTGGATGAACGCACATTGAGAACACAAACTTTACTCAATTGGCCTTACCGTATATGACAAAATGCATGAAATCCAGTGTGTGGGGGGCCATGGGGGTGTAGATAGGGGAGGGAGTATAAATATGATTAAGATGTATTGTGTAAAATACACAAAAATTCGATAAAAATATACATTGGAAAAACTGAGATGGTTGTGAAAGATTAATCTATTAAATATAGTAGTTATTTTCCTTGATTCTCTGGCAGAAACTAATGGAGAATAGATCTGTGTTGACTCTGGGTTTCATCACTGGTCCATCTTGGGGAGGAGGGGTGGGCGAGGACAGCCTGGTGGCTGGAATGCTTTGCAGAGGCTCCTCCCTTCCGGCCAGATCAGTAAACAAAGCGCATAGGTGGAAAGAAAAGTAGGCGTTACCTCCAGGGTCCTCTGCAAGACCCCATTCCACCCCACTCAGGGCTGGGTCACACTGCTCTTGAAGTTCCATAACCTCCGTGTTCAGTGCCATCCACTGGGACCAAGTGTTCAAGCAGGAGCCTGTGAAGGGCATTGCTTATTCACACCATAACAGCAACAAATTTAAAAATAAAGGTTATTTGGGGGCTGGAGAGATGCTCAGCAGTTAAGAGAACTGGCTGCTCATACAGAGGACCAGGGTTCAGTTCGCAGCACCCACATTTCTCTTATTCATGTATTTCCAATGTTCATCCGCATGTACGTTATGTGTTTCCTTCTCTTCGCTACTGAAAACTGTTTCCTATGTAAATGTGCACATATTTTATTTTTACCCCATGTGGCGCTGTAGAAATACTATACATATTTATCTATCCATCACTTGCTGGAGCCCGTGTTTCTGTGAATGTATCTTGCACATGTTTAAAACATGTATGCTCCATTATAAAATTATATGTCATCAAGGATGTTAACATTATTAAAAGTGTATTCCCTACAGCCATTTTTATACGTTAAATGAAGTTAACTTTTAGTAAAAGAGTAGCAATATAATTAATAATAAATTCTTCTGTCTTTATAAAACATATTTTGTGTACTTTCCAAGCATAGGAAATTGAATAAATCTGCTGATTGGGTAACAGATGTCTTCACAAATCAGGCAGTTTCCATATTTTATTTCCAACAAAATTGAAGGAAGACATAATTTAATTATCATTTTAGAGCTCATTAATATAATTTCAATGATAGACCACCACACTTTCTGGCACAGAATTCAGAATATGTTCAAACAATTCAGTAGCAGTGCATAATAACTCTTCTTCTTCTTGATTATCTACTTATTTAAATGCACAACTGTTCTTAGAATCTGCATTTATAAAACCCCACAGGATTGGAATTGCTGTGAAAGTGGCGGTATTCAGACATTCCTCACTAATGCTGAATGGTGTTCATCTATGATATGAAACATGTCCTACATTAAATAGATATTTCCAATAACTGTATATTTTATCTTTTGTTATTAGAATTTTATTGTTTGCTTTTTTTTGTTCATTACATATGATAAGACATCAATCCAGAAATAAAAAGAGTCAAGAGCGAGAATGAAGGTGCACATTTTTAACCGTAGCGCTTCGAGGCAGAAATGACTATGAATGTCTAGAAGTTCAAGGCCAGCCTGGTCTTCATAGTGAGTTCTAGGCCAACCAAGGATCAGTGAGATCAAACGACAAAACAAAACATTGTCAGCATTCAAGCCGATAATCAGAGGTAAAAGACTGCTAACAGCATTTATAATATTTTGATTTGCTGTCACAGAGCATTATGATAAACTTATGTGGGGAAAGGAAATGGAAATATTTGCCTCAGGGGAAGGAATAATAATGAAAACTTCCCCCTTTGAAAGACAAGCCTCGTCTATCAGTGGGAAGTGGTTACGGAGTTCAGCAGACTCATTCTGTTCTATGTAGATACCGTTGGAAGCGATTTGAAAGGGACGTGCAATTTTACTTTAAAATATCAGTGCCCTCAAAGCCCTGGAAATTATACTTCTTACAACTGACTACTGGTGAAAAACCATTTTGAATTAAACAACAAAAATGTGTTCGTGGGTAGGTTCCCATTTTTCTTTGAGGAGGTTTTTTTCTTAACGATGATGGTGGTGTAAATTTCATGAAACATATTTTATGTAATTATTGTGTTTTATACTGATTGTATTTTCCTAACAATATCCTTGAACATAAAAACACTCGCCCAGCTATTTTCTCATGCGATCATTATGAAGTGCTGTCCCTGGGGCTCCTGTGTGGAAGGCTTATCCCCAGCTTGTAACCCCACCATGATGATCATGATGATGCTGACCTCACCAAAGATCAACCACTGATGATGTCAGACCATGTGGGCTGTTAGGAGGGGACCTGGCTGCAGAAAGCAGGTCAGGAGGGTGTGCCATTGGCAGGTGAGACTTGTCCCTGGTCCTTTCCCGTCTCTCTCCACACCCTGTTCAGCATGAGGGGAACCCCTCTGCTCCATCACAGGCTCCCCAGGCTTCTCTCCTCACTGCGTATGAGTCAGAAGCAAGCGGGACACAGGGCCCATGGATGGGGACCTCCGAAGCCATGAGCCAAAATGAAGCTGTCTTCCTTTAAATTGTTTGCTCAAACATTTTCTTGGTGGTGAGAAAGTGTTTGATGCTGGCACCTCTTTAAACTTATTCATGGGCTGGAGAGAAAACTCAGTGGTTAAGAGCACTTGCTGCTCTTGTAGGGGACTGGGTTTGGTTCCTAGCACCCATGTCAGGCACCTTCCAGTGCTTGTAACTCCAGCTCCAAGGGCTATTGTATCCCTCCTCTGGACTCCATAGGCACCAGGCATACATATGGTGAACATACACACAGGCAGGCAAACACTCGTTTATATAAAATAAAAATTATTTACTGTAAATGTATTCATTCGTACATCAACTTTATTTTCTTGATTTGGCAATTAATTTTTCTGATTGCAAAAGAAATGTGTGGGCTGATGAGATGGGTCAGTAGGTAAAGGCAGTTGAGAAGCCTGATGATCTATCTGAGTTTGAGCCTCAGGATCCACATGGTAGGAGAAAACTAATTCCCCCGACTTGTCCTCTGACCTCCACATTGGAAAGGTATCATGGGAACACCCCCCCACACACAAAAGTTAAAATATGAAAAAAAAATTTAAAGTCCAAAAAATACGTGGCTTTGAAGGAAACTGAAAACATTAAAAGAAAAAAAAACAGTAAAAATAATCCCAACGTCGTGATCAGCCAACAAGCTCTCCTATCCGTGCATTGTGTGCTCACGATCACGCTTATTAGGGGCTGGGGTGTGCTGCCGGCATGGCCCCTTGTGTTCGGTTTTGTTTTCCTTAACTTTTCACATACGCAGCATACATGAGGTACTATAAGGAACACCTTCAATTTGTGTTCCATCCTTAAAGTTAGTTGCAAGAAAATTGTTATTGTAAGACATCTCAGAGGCTACTCTTTCTGGCTTTAGTTAGGACAGAAAATTCTTTACTTTTGTTCTAATCTTTTCAATAATGGTATTAAGCCCTGTGGATTCATTTCTGTTGCCTTGACGCAAAGATCAAACTGGCTGAACAGTAAATGCTTGACCAAAATGCCTGAAGAAGGTTTAAATTTAAATCAACACATTCTATAACTAATTCACTTATAGTCATCTCCAACTTTTATAAAAGCCACATTTAAACATTGCTTACATTTATAAGTCAGAATGAAATTATCATTGGACTATTCTACAAATTGAGGATTTAAAATATACTTATTAACCTCTAAGTTTTTCAATAAGGTCCTTATGTTTTGGGCAAAAAACTAGTAGTTGAGATGCTTTCTGTTGAAATGGTAGTGATTGTTTGTTTGCTCTTTCTAGGTTTTTATAGAATTTTAATTATGCAAAAATTTGACAGAAACTATCTGGACATGAATCCTTGCCATCAGAATTGCCCGATTCCCTATTTACCCCCCACTTCCCCCCACTTCCCTCCTGCTTCCTCTTTCTAGTAATTTTTAATGTAGAAACTGTAAAATGCACATGTCTCTCATGGCTGCTAGATTTAGGAGGGCAGAAAAAGGAAGGAGTTCAGAGTTTAGCAATCAGAGTCAGAGCCAGACCTGCTACAGGCAGGGAGTGTGCTCCCTGGATTCGGGCTGATAAAAGCTGTTCCTTGAGAATGATTATCTGAGCTGAAGAGGATCCATCTGATGTCATATAGGAACTCAAGTGTTAATGCCATGCTAGGGTTTGGTGTCCTTGAGGGTCTCTTTTCTGAAGAATTATTTGCTCAGGCAGGCAGGTAACATCTTTAGCCCTAAAGGAGACAGGTGGGCTCCACAGTCTCTCTCAGTCCAGGGAGTGACCAGATGATAAGGCTTGAGCAAGGCCAGACTGTTGATTTAGGGCCAGTTAGTCCCTCTAAGGAATTTATGTCTTTATGGCCTCCTCTAACGAAGCCTATGGCTCTCTTGAAATTCACATATTCTATCAATGGTTTTTAGCTGATGTCTTCCAGACTGTTCTGAGGAATCCCCACAGTCTGCCTTCAATCTCCCCCCTCCTTCAATTTCCTGTTGTGATTGTTTGATCACTTTGCTGTTTTCTTCATCACTTTGAGACACCATGAAAGTCAAGTTCCACATCCCTGTTTCTCTTTCTGTTAAGACAACTGTGTAACATTTCTATACCGAATAATATTCTTCTGATGAAATTTCGGTGCCAAGCTCCACAGTGTAGCCACCTTCGTTTTGGTGGTTGTTACTTTAAATCTCCCTGTATTTCCTCTGCAGCCTCTCTCGCTCCTCCACCCCAGTCTGACGTCCTTACAACGGTCTTTATTTGCCGTGTTGTGATGGCTAATTTTCTTTCTCACCTTGATTGGATTTGAAATCATGCTGAGGCCAGAACTCTGGGTCTCTCTGAAGATATTTTAGGGGGTTTAACTCAGTGGGAAGGCCACCCCAATGTGTCATCACCCCAGGGACTGGGGTCCCAGATTGAATAGAAAGGAAGGAAGGAGAAAGATGGCCAAGCACCAGTGCCTGTTACTCTCTGCTTCCTGACTGTGGATATGATCGGCTGCCTCTAGCATGGCACTGCCCCACCATGATGGACCATGTCTTCATATCATGCAAACCCTCCCTCCCTTGAGTTGCTTGTTGTAAGGTATTTTGCTTCAACAAGGGAACTAACTAACCCATGCCTTGCCCATCCTACTGTGGAACTGGGGGCTTTGTTCTAAATTTTCTAGCCCATCTACTTCAGAATCTGTTTTTGTTGGGTCTTTGGATGTCGCTCTCCACTGCCTTTGTGACATTTCTCACAGCCCTCCTTTGTGTTTTATATTTTGGCTCATCCACAACAAAGAAAGTCAGTGGAAGTGACATTTGCCAGGGGATGGGGCAGAGATCTCTCCAGGCTTCCCTCATTCTCACTGTCCCTGCCCCACACAAACACCTGCACACGCCTGGCCATGACCCTGATCATCTGAAAAGCAGCATCCACACAGTAATAGGGAAGTTAATGAGCTTTATGATGGATGTAGAGGCCCATTTCAATAATGTTCTTGTTAATAAAACTGTTTTGTAGATTAGAGGTATCATAATTCTTAGTCTAAGAATGCATTTTTCAAACATTTTGACACTTAGGTTGTTTGTATGATGCATTTTTAGACTGAGAATATTACTGAAATGGGCCTCCACATCTATCATAAAGTTCATTAACCATCTATCTAGTTCCCACACTTGTCCCCGTAGTAGTGAACCCTTCCATCCAGAATGGTGAGTCCTCTGGTGGATCAGAGGAAATGGGGGATCATTTCCTTCGGGAAAGAAAGGACACACTTTGCTTTCTCAAGGACTCCCATGCAGCTGGGGCCTTGGTGCAGTAAAGTGCTTGCTGTGCCAGCAGGAAGAGCGGAGTTCAAGCCTCAGATCCCCAGCATCCATGTAAAAACCAGCATGTGCCTCTAATCTCAACGCCAGGGCCGTGGAGGCATGTGGAGCCCTGAGGCCGGCCGGCCTAACTGAGCCAGTGAGCTTCAGGTTCACTGAGTTGGATGATAGTTGAGGAACACATCCAGCATCAACCTCTAGTCTCCCCACACATACACACATGCACATATGTATATGTGCACACACCAGAACACATATGCACAAAATGACAAAAAGACTCTCCTTTGTTTTAGAAATATCTGTAAAGAACGTGAGCTTTTGTTGTTGTTGCAAAATTACTGCATTTAAAAATGGAACTCCCTGATGGCTCTGTTGGCAGGGGGCAGAGGCAGGAGGATCTCTGTGAGATTGAGGCCAGTCTGGTCTATGTAGCGAGTGCCAAAGGAGTCAGGGGTGTGGGGAGACTTGGTCTCAAAAAACCAAAACCAAAACAAAAGTCCAGATTTCCAAAGTCATTTTTCATTTTGCCTGTGAACACCTAAGGACCCGCCATTTTGTTTTCTAGGAATCTTTCAGGAGAAATATTGTTAGAGCTAAAGGGACACAAACCCATTTGTCAGTTCTGGTTACATTCTATCTTGCTATTATATACAAATTTCCCAGCAATCTCAATGAGACAGTGACAGTTGTCATGCTGGTGAGGACAGGAGTGATGAACAGCTTTAGAATGGGGAGTGCGCACCAGAACACATACACTCCAAGGTGGCGATTGAAGGACTGTCCTTGTTACTGTGGCTCTAGGGACACTGACAGCAAGCCAGACATGTATGAAGTATGTATGCTGAAATTGCAGTGCTTTGGAGGCTGAGGTAGGAGAAGTAATGATGAGGGAGGGAGGGAGGGAGAGAGGGAGGGAGAGAAGGAGGGAGGGAGGGAAGGAGAGAGGGAGTGTGTGTGTGAGAGAGCAAGAGAGAGAGAGAGAGAGACAGAGACAGAGACAGAGAAAGTCATCGAGAGCAAGATCTCAACTGGACTACAATCTTCTGAGGCAAGGCCTATGTTTAAAAAGTCTTTTTGTTTTAAGAATTGAGTCAACATAGGATTTATTTTTTCTATGGTAACAGACTTTCAAACTGGGCTTTAAAAAAGTACATTTAACTACAAAAGTGAGATTAAATAGGTACTTATAAAATACATTCACCTTGAAATGGGGAGGGAGGGTGGAAGGGGGAAGGAAGAAAAAGAGAAGACTGAAGGCAAACATACAGATCTTCAGTCTAGGGGTAAACAGAAGGGGGTTTCGGCCTCTCATCAACATCCGCATATGTTTCTTCTGGTATCTTGCCTTCTCAAGATATGTTTCTTTCCTTTATCTGACTGTCAGCCAGTCCAAATTCTGGTGTAAATTCATAACTAATTGATGGGGGAAAGAATGACATGGAGACCAAGGGTAGCAAAGCTCTTCTTAGACTGGAGGCCTGCGGCTTTCAACACCCCTTCCCGTCCAGCTCTCCTTACACAGGTCTTATGGTCTGGGATTTGAAAGAGTCACTAATGACTGACCCCCGAATTCCAGCTGACGACTCACTCAGAAAGGCAAGGTCCACTTTGGACCCTTATTAAGTAGATCTTTGCTGCTCTCAGCCTTTTCTGTCTAAATTCAAGCCTTAAGTTGACTCTTCTTTGAAACAAATCATCCCCAATGAAGGTAAAAATAAAAATTTCCATTTTGTAGCTACAACTCTGAATTCCAGGGAATTTGATAATTTCTGCATTAATATACAGTGGAAAATTAAATATCGAGGACCGTTGAACTTACTTTTTATATTTAATTTAATTAGCTTGCAAGGTAGCAGGCGTCTTACAGCATTTTCAGATGTATTTTTGCAGGGTTCTCTCCAGGCCCCTCTCCAGCAGCCCCCTTTCCACTTAACCCCTTAATCCCAGTGTCCTTTTACTTCAGTATGACATGTATTGAATTAGACATATAATTTTTAATTTGCAGCACAACATTGCCCTGGCAACTGACACACACCCTGTAAACAGTCATAAAAACACCAGGGTTACACAAAACAAACAAAGGAAAGTTCGGTGTACTGTTGTTCAGTAGAAATTTGGGTGACAGAAATTTGTTAGACTGGCACATTGGAGGTTGATCAGTGGAGGTGCAGATTTGCTAACCACCCTCTGCAGTCCTTTTATGGAGCTTGAATGGTGCAAAGAGCTGTGTCTCTGCGACCCTTTTATGAAAGACAAGATGTCTTTTGTCTTGTGGATGCTTGCTGTTTGGGCTTTCTAGACTCCATAGTTTCAGGTCTCTAAGGGCAACTAACTTCTTGTCAAGAGTGAACCTCCAGTCCAGCTGCCTCCCTGACTTGGGTAAATTCTATGATTTGAGGACTTCCACAAGAGGAAAAGAATGGGGGTTTAGGATACCAAGGCTCATGTCACCCCCAGTCTCACCTTCTGTTTGTAAAGCTTAAGGTGCCTCTGCCTTGCAAACACCAGCATCAGAGGAGCCGCCCACCCGCAAGCTTTTCTGCACCTGTCATAGAGGATTCTGGAAAAACAAGACCATTGCTGTGTGAACTGAATAGCCGTAGTGGCATCCTGTTTTTTTCTGCAGATCACCACCACTCAACATGCTGTTAGATTTCCAGGTTACCTGGCTCCCTCCAGCCTAGTTCTCCACAAGGCATCTCTGCATAGCTTTCATCTAATTGCTGAGACACTGGGCAATGTGAATTTGCATTGACCTCACACTTCCTCCTCCCGTGAGAAGCCCTGCCCCCCTAAGACAGCTCTCTCTTAATCTTCTTGTCAGAGCTGACAAACACAGGATTTTTTTGAAGTCAACTTTGCTGCCAGTACAGTTGGCATTTAAAGGCCCAGACCGTTTGCATTCAGAGCACACTGATTTATTTTTTTCAGACGTGTGAAACTTTACCTGGGGTCTTCTTCAGCCAGTGGAGGAAACCACTTTGGCACTTACTGGCTGATTCTGCCTTCAGTTACAGATAAGAAGCTATTTCAGGAGCTGAGTGAATGTCAAAAGGGACTTTCTGCCAGTGTCAAAGATAAATCCTTCCTGGGAGTCATGGTGATGTCATGCAAACTTGTCAACAGCTGTAACTGGCTCCCGTTCCTCCTAGTCAGGACTCCAAAGACTGCATAAGCGTCTGGGACAAAATGCAGATGTACTGAGTACAGGCAGCCCTGAAAACCGGAGCAGTTTGTCACGTGTCACCCACAGCCTTCCCCAGAGTCCAGCCGCAGACGGGGCTGCCAACTACGCTGCCTGTGCCAGCTGCCCTTTTCTGATGATGATACCTCTTCCCAGAGGTGCAAAGGATTGGGTCGTAGATGTCTCTGTGTGGTAGGGACTCGGGGTACACTCTGTGCACCCAACTTTTGCAGAAGGAGGTCAGTTGCTCTTCCTGGTAAACCTATTAATATGGCTTGGGTTTTCACCAGTGATGACTGGCTCAAAGATAGTCCATCAGCGTCAGGCATTCGGGCACTTCCCTGGGAACATGGAACTATAGTGTAAAGACCTAAATCACCCGATGGACAGCATTTAATAGAAAAAACATGTTGAAAAGTCCAAAGGCAAGGTCTATATAATTCCAGCTGAAGAACAAAATAGCTATTTGAGAGACAGAGACAGAGAGACAGAGGCAGAGACAGAGACAGAGATCCTTTGTCAGGTTTAGTTTCCTTGGTTTTCTTCTTTCCAAATGCCAAATGTTTTGGTTTCTGAAGCAAATGTCCTTTCAGTGAAGCTCATGGAAATTATATTCTAATAAAGCAGAATGCCTCTCCATTCATATACTGAAGAATTTTCTTTTACAAGTCATTGTATTACTGTTAGCTTCTAGGGATCTTGATCAGGTTCATTTTCTCTGCCAATTAAAGAACTAAAAAGCAGGAAAACTCTCAGACATAATTGGTAACAAAAAAGTAAATTTTTGTTTATTAAAAGTAAAGAAACACACACACAGACACATACACACAGACATACAGACACAGACACACACAGACACACAGACACAGACACACAGACACACAGACACACACACATACACACACACACACACATATTCACACAGAGAGAAAAGTTCTCCCCAAGTGGAGAGGAGACTCAGAAATAAAAAAGTCCAAAGCTCCTAGGAAGGCTTGGCTGTTCAAGTATTTTGGGTGGGATGGCACAGGCCCCCCTTCCCTAATTTTGGATTGATCATCTTAAACAAAGAAAAGAAGGTTAATAGGTTTGCAGATCCGTGGTGTGTCCAGGTCTGGCTTTGGTCCTATCTGAACTGCTCTGGTCAGTCAATTGGAAAGGGGAATGAAGCCAGAAGTGTACCATCTAGATCACTTATCAGTGGCCTTTTCCCTGTATATCATCCTGTCAGAACACAGCTATTGTCTAGTCCCCCATTATGTCTCTTTATGAATTTGTGGCCAACTCTGAAATCGGGTAAAAAAGTACATATATGTAAACAGGCAACGTGCACCCCTGAAAGATGTGCTGGCTCGAAGGGGCACAGAGCCATCATGCTCAAAAAAGACATCACAGCCTACAGTAATTAGAGAAATCTTCAGGAAGGGGCAGGACTTGACTTTGCATGTGACAAGTGGTCCTGATGGGGACATGTGGGCTCCGGAGGAAAACAATGTGACTGTGTCAGAAGTTCAACAGGGGCCCCACAGAAACACAATAGTCCAGTTTGATTAAAACAAAATGTTTTCAAGTAGATAGAGTGACTAAATTAGAAGGTAGATTTGTACCAGATTACGTGTCAGAAGTTCAACAGGGGCCCGCAGAAACACAATAGTCCAGTTTGATTAAAACAAAAGGTTTTCAAGTAGATAGAGTGACTAAATTAGAAGGTAGATTTGTACCAGATTAATACATTCCTTTAAGGTCCAATCAGTAAGTGTGGGCTGGAGCATGTAAGCAATCGATGGACGTCTTTTAGGCAGGGAGTGCTGTTAGCAGTGAGTAAGGAAACTGGGCCCAGAGGCAGGGAGAATGATGGGATGTAGGAATCGGAGGAGTCTCCTTGGAAACTACTTCAGGGGTCTATTGATGGACGGTAAAGGGGAGGCGAAGACAGGATTTCCCTTAACATTTTGAAATTCTGTCGTTAAGGAAGAACGAGGTTTCAGTCAAAGTGAGGAAGGCAGGGTGCTTCAGGTAAACACCAAAGAAGGAGGGCTGAGCCCCAAGATGGGTCTGGGTCCTCACTGCGGAGGCACTGGGAGGTTGGGTGTCATAGCAGAGCTGTGTGAAGCTGGCTTGACATGGAGTTAAGGACACCATGGAGGGTCTCAGCAGGGGCCAGGTTTCTCATCCAATTGAGAACATGTGCATGAGCAGATTCAGGAAGCAGAGGTGACTTTGGAGTAAAGTCAGCAAGGCAAACCCATGTTATTAAAACTGACTGATGGCCTATAGGGTTCCAGGAATATTTGCTCATGGAATCACATTTGAATACTGACTCGATTTTTACAGAGCTGGAGAAATCAAGAAGCTTTCTTAAGAGATGTGTATTGATACTTTTCTGTTTGGCTCACAGAAGAGTTTATTTTGGCTTACAGTTCCAGAAGGAGAGTTCATAATGGCAGGGGAGGCCTGGCAAGAGGAGGTGGGGACAGAAAGCCAAGAACTCATGTCTCAAATGACAAACAAGAAGCAGAGAGAGAGAACCAGAAATGGAACCCGGCTGTCAAGCCCACCCCCAGTGACACACTTCCTCCCGCAAGGCCACCCCCAGTGGCACACTTCCTCCAGCAAGGCCACCCCGCCCAAACCTCCACACACAGCACTGCCACCCCAGGAACAAGTGGATATACACTTGTTCAAACGATTCAAACCACCACAAGGTATGTCTGAGATAAGTGCCCTAATTTTCTGGTACCTTGATCCTTTGATTTTTAGCTCTTTGCATCATATTTTATTGCCTCTAATTCTTTTTAGTAGAGATCAACACGAAATAATAATAATTTTGGTTTCATTGAATCCTGCACCCCCACACACACTTCAGGCACTAAACCTAGCTCAAAGTAATTTCCAGTTAGGCCACTGGCTGTTGATAAATAATTCATTACATGAAATTCCTAAGTAAGTGCCAGAGGTAAGAATTTATATATTTTGGTGTCGTGACATAATCAATAAAATGCAGCTACCTGATTTCTCCCTTTGGTTTTATAGCTTGTTAATTTTGTGACTATTCATTTGTATAACTATGTCTGGAATGCAAGAATTAAAAAAAGGCTAGTGGCCATTTATTCACATATTATAAATGCCACATTCTATAAGTCTGTGACATCCACATGAATATAAAACAAATTCATTGTAATTAATGTTATTGCCCTGAATAAAAAATAAATTCATAACAGCCAATATGTAAATAAAGCAATGCATGTAATTTGTTTCTTTTTAAAACTAATCTCACATTAGCATTAATATGATTTATGTTGCCGTATGTACAATGTGCCTCAGGAATGAGAGAGGAAATGACCCACAGGTTATGAGACCTTACTAACAAATAATGTATTAATAGTCTCATAAGTATTAACTAAAATTCACAATTGTGTGTGTTGTGTATGTACTTGTTCATGTGTATGTGTGTGTGCACAGGCACATGTGCATGTATGTGCACATGCATGTGGAGGTCAGAGGTTAACTTTAGCTGTCTCCTTTGATTGAGACAGGGTCTGTCACTGATTCTGGAGCTAAACTAGCTGGCCATGAGCTTAAGGAACCTAATGCTAGGTTTACACACACACACACACACACACACACACACACATACACACACATACACACTGCCATGCCTGGGAATCTTGGGGATGTGGGGATCCGAACTGAGGTCCTCAAGCTTGTGTGGCAGGCACTGTATTTGACCGAATCATCTTTCCATCCAAAAATGATACTTTTTGTATTAAAATAGAAGTCTGGACAGTGATAAAACGAGTAACAGTAAGCATGCTCAGGACAATACGTTAAAATGACAAGATGGAGAATATCTGTGAGCAATGGTCAAGAAAGATCATAGATCACAGACTGCCAGATGCAAAGAACTCCAAGGTGGCTTCAAACTTCATTTTGCAGAGGGAGGAAGGCCAGAGGTGCTGGGACTCCAGGGTTCCATGACACTGCAGGACGGAAGTACAGGGACACAGTGCCTGTGTGTAACCCCTGACTTTACCCATCATGCTGTTCTTTGTACCCCATCAAGCTGCCTGAAGGATCATTTTCCATCATCTTAAAATGTTCCCTGATTATTGCATTAGCCAGTGGAAAATTAATGGGTGTGTTCTTTCATTTTCAAAATGAGAGGAAAGCACTTCCATTAACCACAGCAAAACAGTATTTACCAGAAACTGCTTGGGAGGCAGGCTTGCTTCCCACATACCCTACAGCAAACCAGCTTGCTGGACAAAGCCTACGGAGTCACATCAGTGATTTTTAATTGTGCTAAATTTATATAGAAATGAATTGTTTCACTAATTTTCAGAGCATGAAAGAATAAATAATCACAAAATTGCTACTATTGCAAATCTGAAAATTAAGACAACACATTTTTTTTTTTTTTCTAATCAGATGCAGTTCAGCAACAGAGAGAGCTAAGGATCTGAAGCTTGGCATTTGATGAGCTCCAGCGGGACCACACCCAGGTTGAAACAGAGGGCATTTTAACACCCTAGAAAAATTCTAGTGACCATCCAAGTCAAGAAATACAGGGGCTGGAGAGGACCTCTTTCAGAGGACCTGGGTTCAGCTCCCAGCACCCACATGGTGGCTAACAGCTGACTTTAATTCCAGTTCCAGGGGATCAGATGCCCTCTTTTAGCCTCAGCAGAAATTGCATGACACAGGTACACTTACACACATGCAGGCATAACACTTATACACATAAAATAAAAATAATAAATGAATTTCCTTTAAAAGAAAAGAAAAAAAGAAGCACACAGACCTCCTCTAAGGGAACCACAAGTCGCCGCCAGTGTTTTGACCTGTGTCTCTGTCTTCGTGTTTGCGTTACAGTAGTTTTCGTAGATTTGGAATGTGGACCTTACGTCCCCCTGATGCATTCCAAATATTTTCTGCTAAGTCTGTCCCTTATCTACTTTTTAACCCAATGGGATCATTCAAATAGCACAAACAGTTAACTTTGATGATTCAATAATGCATCTTTTATGATCTTTGCTTTGTCGCTCCTAAGAAATATTTCTATGTCTTGATGTTGAATTCTCCTCATTACTTTCTTCCAGAAGTTTTGTGTTTTTAGGCCTTAAGTTTTAAGACCCATCTCAAGTCAGCTTCGCTTGTGGAGTGAGACGACACAGGGTTTCTCTTCACATCACACGTTGGCCAGTTGTCATAGAACCATTTACTGAAACTTTGCTCTTTTCCCCATTGGATGCATTTTTAGTGTTAGTGGAAACTGACTTTACGTTGAGAGGGCAAGTTAGTTTTGGCTTCTCCTCTACTCCATTGGCCAGTGTGTTAATTTTAAGTCAAAAGCATGCAATTTTGAATATAGTAGCTACTTGATATCTTCAGATCATTTATTCCTAGTTTCAACTCAGATGTTTCCTTTACCCATGGTGGATAGGTGTGGATAGCTTTATCTGTCAGCTTGACACACCTGGGTAGAGGGAAACTCGACTGAGGAATTTCCTCCATTGGACTGGCCTGGGGCCATGTCTGTGGGGGCATCTTGATTGTTTAGTGATGTGGGAGGGCTCAGCCCACTGTGGGTGGTGCCATCCTTGGGCAGGTGGGCCTGTGTTGTATAAGAAAGCAGATTGAGCAGGGGCCAGGGGAGCAAGCCAGTAAGCAGTATCCTCCATGGTCTGTGCTCCAGGTTCCTGCCTTGACTTCCCTTCATGATGGACTGTGAGCTATAAGCCAAACAAACCCTTTCCCCCCCAAGTTGGTTTTGGTCAGTGTTTTTATCACAGCAATAGAAAGCAGAAGAGAACCATAAATGAGTGCAATTATAATCAATAGAGAAAGCACAAAATCCTAAACAGAGTTCCATGGTTCAGACGGACTAGTCTCACTGAGCAGAAATTCACTGAGCTGTGTGGAGTTTGGGACGGGCCAAATGTTTGTTTACATGTCTTCATTAAACCAGTTGTGTGATATTTTTATTAGTGAGTTAATTAGAATAAAGTGATTTTGCTTTTAGAAAATAAAATACTATGCTGTTGATACTTTTTTTTCAGAAGAGAAAGCTTAGTCCTTGCATTTGTGCGCATCAATTATAAAATCAACATATTGATTTCCATACTTTTAACTGGGTGGGATTTCATTAGGATTGTGCTATATATATATTTCAATTTTGGGAGAACTGATATCTTTACAATTCTGAATTTTCTTTTTCTTTTTTAGTTTCTTAATTTTTTATTATTTTTATGTCATGTGTATGAGTACATTGAATGTATGTGTGTAAGTACACCCATGTAGTACAATGCCTGCAGAGGTCAGAAGAGGGTATTGGATCCCCTGGAACTGGATTTACAGATGGTTGTTAGCTGTCATGTGGAATTGAACCCAGGTCCTCTGCAAGAGCAGTCAGTGCTCTTAACCACTGAGCCATCTCTGCAGCCCTGAGTTCAATAGTTTTAATACTTGCAAAATCCATCCTTCCCTCACCCACTTTCATTGCTGATATCGGTAGTTTGTTTTTTCTCTCTATTGTTTAACATGTGGCTGTAGTTCATTGATTTCTGCTCCTATAAGTTTCTTTAGTTTGAATCCAATTTTCCTTTATTATTGTCTTATATTGGAAGTACAGAGCATTGATTTTTTTTAAACTGACCTTCCTTTCTGATGGAAATGTGTAGAGCTACAAATTTCCCTATGCATTTAACTGCATCCCACAAACCACAACTTCTGTCACTTCATTAATCTTAAAATATTTTGTAATTGCCTTTGTAATTTCTTATTTGATATGGATTGTTTAGTCTTGACTAAACATTTCTGAACATTTGAGGTTTTTTTATATGCCATTTTAAAAATGGATTTTTCCCTTTATTCTGTGGTAATATGGGGACAGGCTCAGTATGTGATTTCACTCTTTGAAAATGAGGTTCTGTAACAGTCCTGGGGGTCCTGGGTACGCTCCTTCTTGGTGAGCGGTTGGCATGCATGGGAACAGAGCTCGGGTTCCGTGGATCATGAGACACAACACTGGATAAAAGATGATCCCATGAAGCTCCTCTGCAGAATCTCAGGCTGTGTTCTTACCGAGCGTAATTCAATTTGGTCTTGCTTTTAACCAAAGCGTAAGTTCTGAAACCCCATGTGCCTGGGATTCACATTTCTCTTTTCGTTTCTGTCATTATTTCAATTATTTTAAAACACTGTCAAAGTAGATGTAGAACAGTATTGTTGAGATTTGTTTTATTCCATTTGTGTGTGTGTATGTGGGCATGTGCACGTGGGTGTGCACTCACATGGCATGGTGCACAGGTGAAGGCCAGGGAATAGCTTGTGGGAGTCAGTTCTCTGTAGGTCCTGGAATCCAAATCAGGTCAGCGGCGAACGCCTTTACCCTGTGTGCCATCCTGCTGGGCCCTGTTCAGGTTTCTTGATGAACTGTTTGTTTTTCTGATCATTAGCAAACATTCCTCTTTATCTGTAGTTCTATTTCTTTCTTTGGAACTGATTTTCTTGCATATTTTCAAGTAGTCATTCCATCTTCTTCATCACTGTTATCTACACTTATTATTTATATTTGACAAATAATCATTCTATGTGTTTAGAGGTTACAATATATGATGTTTGGTGTGTGTATTCTGCATAAGATTAAACCAAGTTAATTACCTACGCCTCACTTCACATACTTACCATTATCTCATGGTAAGAAAATTAAATTCTGCACTCTGACGAGTTTTGACGTGTGCAGTCCACTGTGGTCAACTGACTTTTCCTCCAGCGCTCAAGCTTCTTGGCCAAGCCTTACACCTACCTGTGCTTAGCTGCCTTATATTTTTGACGGACCGGTGATTTGCAATGATTATCTCTTCGGTTGTGTTTATCTTCATCGACTGCAGAGGATGTATGGGCAGTTTCAATATATGCCCTTAACTTTTCAAAGCCTGGTAAATGCACACTTCTTGAGAAGTAAATGTGAGGACTGTGATCGGTCCACTCCCCCCTCACCACTTCTGCGTAGCTGTCATCCGGATGACATCTCAATCAGTTATGAAACTGAGAAGGGCAACATTTGGATCTGATATGTCCAAAGATATTTAAACGAACACGAAAATCTTCAGTGTGTTCTTGTTCATACACTTATTGTTTACAACTGCAGTTCTTTCTGCGGACCTGGGCACATGCTCGGCCTTGCTTGACTTTGTCATGAATTCCCTTCAGCATTTCCTGTGGGGGGTGACTACTGGAGAAGCCTTCTTCCCCTCCCTTTATGAAAGCACATTTTCCCATTTCCTTCTTGAAATGCATTTTGTTTTACATAGAACTCTAAGTAGATAAGTAACTTTCTCCTTTTCCATCACTGTAGAGATGTATTCACACTAGATGTAGGTGGCTGTCAGCTCAAGGCCAGAGTTCTGCCGTGAATTTCCTATCCGTACATCTGTTCTTTGTGACCTTCCTCTTCTCCTTCTTCTGCAGCTCTACTTCTCCCTCTATTAAGTATTTTTCTGCCCATTTCATTTCTCAGTTGGTGGAACAGTTACATCTCTTTGTTCTGCTTTGCCTACTGTGGATGTGGGTATGGTTTTTTACGATTTATATATCTTTATCATATTATATCTTTGGATAACATTAAACCACTTCAAACAAATCTTTTGGGGGCTGGAGAGAGGGCTCAGCAGTTAAGAGTACTTGCTGCTGTATTAAGAGGCCACAAATTCAGATCCCAGCACCAGGTAAGATAGCTCACCAACATCTGTAACATAAGCAATTTGATACCCTCTTCTGGCCTCTGCAGACACCCTCTTATACCTGTACTTACACTTGTGGATACACACACGATTTTATTTAAAATATTTTATTATTTTTATTTTGTATGTATGAGTGTTATGCCTGCATGTACGTAAGTGCACCCATGTTGTGTAATGCCCGCAGAGGACAGAAGAAGCTGTCTGATCCCCTGGGACTGGAGTTACAGAAAGTTGTTAGCTGCCGTGTAGGTGCTGGGACTCGAACCCGGATCTTCTGCAAGAACAGTGTTCTTAACCACTGAACCATTTCTCCAGCCCCATGATTTTTAAATCTAATGCACACACACACACACATACACACACACACACACACACACACACACACACACACACGCCTTCCAACAGTACACTTCATTGCCTCTACTATCTTTTTTGTGCCTTAGTTAAATATATTTTGCTGCCACATGCATTTAAAATCATAATGCGTTTCTAATTTTGCCTTTGCGCCACCAATGCTCTTTTTAAATTATTTTTACAAATGTGTAATTTGCTCATATGTGTGCCCTTTCCAACTCAACGTTTTTCTGTAAAGAGTAAAATTTCTGGCTGCTATAGCTCACCTTCCACTTGGAAAGTTCCTTTTGGATTTTTTTACTGTTCACAGAAAGACATTCTTTTGTGTCTGAAATGAACTCGTCTTCAGATCTCAGGAATATTTTGACTGGATATAGAATTCTAGGTTGACAGTCTTTCATTTCACATTTCATTCTGGCCTTAGTGCTGTCCTTGTGTTGTCTTTTGACCCCTGTGGAGCTCTGTAGTAAATCAGCCCTCATTTGAATTGTCCCCATGGATGGAATGTGTCTTTTTCACCTTTGCTGTTTTTAAGATTTTTTTCTTTTATTTAATTATATTTCAGAAACTTAATGGTGAAGTGTCTTGGTATGCTTTAGTTGAGTCCTTTCAAAATGGCTTTTGTTTCGTTTCTTAAATTCATTTGGTAGCATGTTTTCATCAAATTTGGAAAACTATGCCCATAATAGCTAAATTTGTACCCCAAATTCAAATTTCAGAATCCTTGTGAAATTTATTTATACTGTATGGCTTACAGCAGGCTAAATCCTGCCTCACTTCATCTGTCTGCAAAGTGAACTGATGCTCAGTCCAACCCTCACTCATTATCAGAGAAGAGGCAACTTAACAAGCAACGTATGTAGGTAAGCCTATTTCAAGAAGCTAGATTAAGCATGCTTATGATCTGGGAAAAAATTAAAAAACAGAGCATGCTAGTAAGTGCTGTTAACATACAATCACCATGCTCATGATAAATGTGACCTGAACTCCACTTTTGCTCCGACCAGTCGCATTAGCAATAACTATGTTCACAATAAATGTGGCCTGGTCACCACTTATTCTGATCAACCACATTAGCAATAACCATGCTCATGAAAATGTGGCCTGATCACCACTTGCACCCTGACCCATCATATTAGCAACGTTTCTTTAGGGAATGTGCAGAGTCAGAAGGGGAAAGTCACAGAATTGTTGAACAAGGATAGTTTCCATATCAAATAAGGTAGACAGAAGGGTTTTGTGTCATAAAGGAACTTCTACCACTGGAATTCACAGGCACATGACTGGCCATGTAAGAGTAGAGACACGGGGGACAGTGTATTCAAAACCGTGGGGGACTGGGCACAGATCCAATCTTGACTCGCAAAGAGTCTAAGTCCAAAACTTTCTCATTCATTTGCAAGAATATTAGTGCCACTTACGAAAACAGAAAAGTTACTCTGACGGGAAGTCTCTGGAAGGTGGAAGGAAGAGATTTGGTCTTCATGTTCCTGGGCATACAATCATGCACTTAAGAGGACCCAGTGACAACCCAATGTAAATAAAAGACCCACCCCCCATAACAATAAAAAAATGAGGTGAATCTCCTACTGATGAAAAAGAAATAAGTTTCACTTTGGGCGTGGCTATTTCAGGACCATGCAAAAGTATCCTGCAAAAGCAGCCCTGTATAAACAGCTGGGTACTTGACTCTCCAGCAGGGTTTGGAACAATGTCCTGCTGGTTGAGGCTCTGTGAACAAATGACTGAACAAGTGAGTCCCAGCTTAGTGGGAAGTCAGCTTGCTTCAGCATTACGTAACTTGCAGTTATTGGTGCACATTCCCGCCGAGTACTTCCAATGGGATGTTTATGCTCCAAACAGTAATGGCAGAAAGAGAAATGATGCTTGAAAAATAATCAGATATTGCTTCCTCTTGCCTCTGCTTTTATAAACAACATATCCAAGAGGCAAGTTCTGTGCCAAAGAAGATCAATTTGTCTATAAAGCTTCCTCTCCTTTGGGAGTACAGAGCAAGAAATCCACTAGCCATTTCTCTGGTGGTGAGCAGGAGTGTGGGTAGACCTCTAACTTTTCTCCACAGTAGTCAGTGATGTATGATGACTCTTCCATCCTCCCTGGACTTGTGTTTCAGAAACACCCAGTTATTCAGAGGCCAAGGTCTTAGAGACATGCCTGAAATATAGCCCACTCATCCATGCAGCATAGAAGAATTCTGCATGGTATGAAAAACAAGCCGCATCATCTCCTGGATCTGCGTCTGCCTGGCTATGTGATGTGGGTCAAGTTGTCCTTTGTATCTTGGGGTTTGGAAACCAGTAGACAGTGCAGTGCTTAAGAAAGATGGTTTTCTGGTTTGTTTTTGTGTTTTCAAAGCTAAACCCAGTAGAAAGTACATAGTGAATTGAATCACAGCACTATAGCATTCTCTAGCGTGGTCAGACACTTGGCTTTGTACAGAAGAGAGTGGGACCATCTTTTGTAAGCATCCACCATTGACTGGAAGAGAGGGACATGTTCAAAGCACATGGTATTCCTGAAAGAAATATCTCATGTAGCCTGACACCGTGCATGATGCACACACCCCAGTAGAAAAGAATCCCCCAATCTAATGAAGATGAGATGTCAATAAATAGCTATAAACTGAATTGGCATAAAGAGGTACTTGGTGGGTGGTGGGAACAGACACAAAAGAGACCCTAAGCATGTTGACAGGATGTCATGGTTTCTCAGGAGCAGCATGTGAGCAGAGTCATCAAACCACAGAGAGTTCACCAGACAGGCACCAGGGCCACATTCCCAGTGGGGCTCAGGGCAGACTGAGATGATAACATGGGCAAAGGGCGCCATGTGAGATCAGATGTATGTGTGTGGTGGCATGTAGGATGTGAGATCAGGTGTGCGTGTGAGGTGGCATGTAGGATGTGAGGTCAGGTGTACATGTGTGGTGGCATGTAGGATGTGAGGTCAGGTGTACGTGTGTGGTGGCATGTAGGATGTGAGGTCAGGTGTACGTGTGTGGTGGCATGTAGGATGTGAGGTCAGGTGTACGTGTGTGGCGGCATGTAGGATGTGAGGTCAGGTGTACGTGTGTGGTGGCATGTAGGATGTGAGATCAGGGAATAAGGGCAAGAATCACATCAGAGCCTTTCCACTAAAGTTAGACTTTGTTACATAGAACAATAGTCTGTAAAGTTAGAAGTTAAATTGTTGAACATACAATTAAAAATTCTAAAAACATTTTGAGCATGTTCTATATATTTAAAATAACATAGTAGTGAGGGTTTGTAGAGAAATATAATCAACAGCCAGAGAGAGAGAGAGAGAGAGAGAGACAGACAGACAGACAGACAGACAGACAGACATTGATTTTGAGGAACTGGTTCTCATGATTGTGGGGCTGGCAAACCTGATGGCTTCAGGGCCACCAACTCAGGACAAGTTGACAATACAGCCATATCTAAGGGCATCCTGATGGAAGCACTAGCACTCTCTTTCTTCAGAGGAGGTTGGTGTTTTTCTTCTGGACTTTAAACTGATTGTATGAAGTCTATCCACATTATCAATGATAATCAGATTTATTCAAAATTTACTGACCTGAATGTTAATCTCCCCTAAAAAATACCTTCATAAACTACCCAGCTCTATAGACAGATTGGAACACCATAGCCTCATCAAGCTGGCATGTAGCATCATCTCTCACCCATGTACATTATGCTATTTTAATTTTGTGCTTATGTGTGTATAACTATTCGTGTGTGTGCATGTGTGTGTTCAGGGGAGGGTGCACACATGCAGGTGTGTGTAGAGGGTAGAGGGCAACACCCTTGTCTCCCTCAGTCGCCACCTTATTTTTTGGTACAGGGTCTCTCACCAAGCCTTGACCTCACGAAGTTGGCTAGACTGGCTGAGCAGAAAGACACTCAGGTCTCAGCCTTCCCAGATCTGGGGTTACAGCCCTGTACCAGCATGCCTGGCTTTGTAGTGAGTGCTCAGGATTCAACTGAGGCCCTCCCACTTCTGCGACCAGCAGACACTCTGCCTGCCGAGCACCTCCCCAGTCCTTGTTCTACTTTACTACAATATAATCCATATCATAAAACGTATCATAGCCATACAAAAACTATCTTAGAAAGGGAAACAATCATAAAACAAAAGAATTCTACTGTGAGGACCTAAAGGCCCCACCTTGTAGAAGTCCAAGAGGAAGTTACTGGGGTGTAGCCTGACTTGCTTTGAAAGTCTGAAGAATACTTCTACACTGTTGAGAAGTGCAATATCAGCGTGTGACCATCCTTAAGATACCCCCTCGGGGGGGGGGAAGGGGGGATTTCCAGGTGCCTTTATAAGCTCTGTAACACCTGCAATAAATGAGTCCCTGCTTGACTAGGCTCCCCGTTGCGCCTGAGTGTTCCCAGTACTGGGGGTGGCGTGGGCTGGTGAATGGCTCACTTACTCATCCCCAATCATCACTGCCCGGGGGTCACTGGTATGAACCCCTGGCAACTGGCGCCCAGTGTGGCGTTCAAAGGAAGGTGAAAAGAAAGAAAGAAAAATAACGTATTGGGGCCAATCGAGAAGTTTGGGGTAAGCAATACCCGAAAGATGGGTAATGCAACTTTTAAGTCTGAGGACCTGGCGCTTAAAGCGCTGAGAGATATGCTTAAAAGCAGGGGATTGGATCTGTCAGGTCTGGTAACTCAAAAGATTTGGGCAGAGCCTGTTCATTTGGCTCCCTGGCTACCTGGGGCTAATGTTTTTACTAGAAATACATGGGAATCATGGGAAGAGTTTGAGGAAGAATGCAGAAATGCAACAGAAGTGAAACCAAAAGCAACCAAAGTAAGAAGTGGCACTCGGGCATGGCCTGGCCAGCCAGCTTCAGGGATTCCCAGGACCCACGAAAACAGGACCCATGGATGCCTTTTTCAGAAGGGCGGGGCGGAGCAGAGCACATGGGGTTGGCAACAAAAGCTGCCCACCCAACCTGCCTTGAACTAACTCGTGCACAAGTCAGGGGCCTGTGCGAAAGCTGGGCAGAGGACTGCCCCCCCAGCTGGCTATCAGCGCGGCTGCTCAGCGCATTAAAAAATAAATAAATAAAAACAAAACCAAAACACCACCGTTGGCTGTGCACTGCGACAGGCTCCAGGACAGCTGGGAAGGCCCAGTTCAGGGAAGGTGGCTTGGGGAGGGGCCCTGTCCCCTCCATTCCACGGGCAGCCGGGAACCACCCCGCCCTTGAGTGTTACAACCCCGCCCGCAGCAGTGCTCCCCAAATCCCCGGGCTGAGGAAGTCCTTAGTAAAAGCCTACAATGTTTTCACTGACTGGGACAGATGTGGAGAACTGCGACAGGCTCCAGGACAGCTGGGAAGGCCCAGTTCGGGGAAGGTGGCTTGGGGAGGGGCCCCGTCCCCTCCATTCCACGGGCAGCCGGGAACCACCCCGCCCCTGAGTGTTACAACCCCGCCCGCAGCAGCGCTCCCCAAATCCCCGGGCTGAGGGAGTCCTTAGTAAAAGCCTACAATGTTTTCACTGACTGGGACAGATGTGGAGAAACCAAAGAGCAGCTCAATTCAAGGAACTCATGGCCATTGCTTTCTGACAGTATTCAGACTGCTATGCTCCTTAAAGAGAGAGAAGCCCCTATCTTCTTACAGCATCTTAGGGGGCACCAAGGATTGCCTGGGCTTTTATCCCAAGGCAATGCAGAAACAGCAGGTACCACCTCTGCAACAGCCAGGGGTAAACCCCAGGGGACTCAAGCCCAATTCCTTGTGGCAAATGGATGTCACACACTATTC
>NW_008360172.1:123466-126091 GCF_000622305.1 Nannospalax galili
ACCATGTTTTGTGAGTAAAAATTTACAAGGTTTCTTCTCACTTTGGGGAATTCAACACAATACAGGAATTCCCTACAATCCCCAAGGTCAAGCCATTATAGAATGCAACCATCAAAACCTAAAAATTCAATTACAAAAACAAAAAGGGTGAATAAGCCCCCACCAACAGTTGTTGTGTGTGGCCTTATTCACTATTAATGTTCTTAACTTTCAAAAAAACTCAGTTGGAATCCCGGTTTCAGAAGCATTGGGGACGACAAGAGCAGAGACCTGAGGTACGTGTAAGGTGGAAGGACCCCATTACGGGGCAATGGAGAGGCCCAGATCCATTGCTAATCATGGGTCGAGGCTTTGGCTGTGTCTACCCTACAGGAGATTCAAACCCCATATGGGTGCCTGTGAAAAGCCTTAAGTGGGTAGGCCAGGATCTGACTGACTAGCATCTAGTTCATGAGACAAAATTCCTATTTATATCCATCTGAGGTGAAGGACCCAGTTCCTTGGCTTCATTGCCAGTCAGCCTCTTTGACAACTGGCTGATTGGCTAAAAGGTACATGGTCTCAGAAGTATTTCAACTTGTCGTACGCCATGGTTTGCTTTGTTTCTCTTGATAATGCTCATCTTTAAGTGTCTTTACCAGATAATTCAGTGACAGAGGACCCTTGGAACTGCCACGGCCCACCTCCTCATGATTACGGACTCCCCCAGGACCCCCTCCAGTTGCCCACGCTTGGCTAACCAAGTTAGGCAGAGACTAAGACTGTCACGGGCTGGCATTACCCATGCGGCTGCCCTTAGTCAGCATTTTTAGCCAAAGGCAGGTAAGATGTCCCATGACAAGTACTCCTAAGACAGGACATGCACATGGCCAGGTGCATGAGCCAGTGATGCGCAAGGCTTGGTCAGAGGTGACACAACCTAAGACAGGCAAAAATGCATAAGATTAGAGGAAGGAGACAGCCATCTCTCCTCAGGGAGCTACCTATGAGGTGGGTAACCTGTGAAATTGTCAGTCCGGCCTTAAAATAAAAATAAAAGGGGGAGATGTGGGGACCTAAAGGCCTCACCTTGCAGAGGTCCAAGAGGAAGTTACTGGGGCGCAGCTTGACTTGCTTTGAAAGTCTGAAGAATACTTCCGCACTGCTGAGGAGTGCGCGGCTTGACTTGCTTTGAAAGTCTGAAGAATACTTCCGCACTGCTGAGGAGTGCATGATCAGCACGTGACCATCCTTAAGATGCACCCTCGGGGGGGAGGGGGGAGGGGGGATTTCCAGATGCCTTTATAAGCTCTGTAACACCTGCAATAAATGAGTCCCTGCTTGACTAGGCTCCCCGTTGCGCCTGAGTGTTCCCGGTACTGGGGGTGGCGTGGGCTGGCGAATGGCATGCTTACTCATCCCCAATCATCACTGCCCGGGGGTCGCTGGTACTAACCCCCGGCATTCTACTACTTTCTTCTTGGCTCACAATGAACTTTGTACACTCCACAAAACACATAGAAACCCAGGAGACCTGCAAAATAAAATGGATTGCCATTGTAAGGAAAGGTACTAGAGCAAGTGAGTGTAACTGTTCCGTCATGCAGAGTGGGAAATGGAGAGCTGAGATTAGAGGCCAGAATTCTAGGCTGGACGAATGGGTAAACAGAGTGTGGAAGCCTGGGGTCCAACCCGGGTTTGGCATAGACAAAGGGAGTGTGGGACACTGGATGAAGAACGTGACTGGTCAAGGATGGGTCTGAGGGTAGTGAAGGGTCTTGAATAACTGTCAGGACTTGGTACTTTGGAGTAATGGGTGGACAATGGGTATGACTGGCTCATATTTACTGGGCCCATTTTAGATATATTGAATTTGTATGCTTGTTTAGCCATAGAATGCTAGGAAATAGTCTTGAAAGCAGCTGGGCGCTACAGACTACAGAACAGGCTTACAATCAGGACGGCAACACTAGAAAAGGGTTGTATTTGAGTCATAGACACACCCACGTTAAAAATGATAGCATAATAGCAAAAATGGCTGCTGTGGGGCTAGGGCTCATCCTGATGAACCATCATGACAAATGCTTTGTTTTCAATATCTGAGCTAATTTTTAAAAGCAAAACCATGAGATAAGAATTGTCATCTCTCTTTTTATAGGCTTCTAAATCAGAGTGATAGGCAGGCCGTGGGCATCAGGACCTTCAGCACTATATTGTATCATCACCTCTTTGAGGAGAGAATCGGGGAAGAAAACAAAAGTGCTGTCCTGCTCACAGGCCCAGAGAGCGCGCCAGAAAGATGGAACTGCTCATTCACTTTGCAGCGTAATTTTTATATAAAAAGCTCATGGAGTAATTGCTTAAACCTCAGGCTTTGGAGGCACGCAGACTTCAAGAGTATTTCTTTTCAGGGCAGGTGCTTGACCTATAAAATCAGGATGAAAGGCAACACCATTCCCTTGTTATGAGTCGAGGTATCTACACGATGTCTGATAAATGCGTTCCCACAGTTATTATAGTTCTCCATTTTGATCTACCTCTGAACAAGAAAATATCCTTCAGAATACAGTTAAACGACCCCTGGTGCTAGGTTCTCTTAAAGACTGTTCTAAGAAGCCTTAGGTGTACATCAAAAATAATGTGCTT
>NW_008360172.1:126126-154353 GCF_000622305.1 Nannospalax galili
ATATAATATATATTCAAGGAGTAGCTAAATAGTTTCTTTAAGGCTGCAAATTATAACCTTTTTTCCCCCACTGTCAAAAGTAATTGAAAACAAATTCTGGGGAAAAAACATATCAAATACAAACAAACAGGGCTGAAAAATCTGGAAGTATTTAAGCAGGCTCTCAGACCTTGAGCACCCTGAAAACGAACCGCCTAAGGGAATAAGCACGTGCAGTCGATGGCTTGCTGTGCTCTAATGATGGAGTTGCTGAGTGACATCACAGTGCCTGTGCATAAAAATCATGACACTCCCTACCTGTTCTTATTGACTGACTGCTAACCCGTCAGAGGAAAGCTTCTTCCCAAGTGGGAGGAACATTGGTCCAATGATAAGTTACCTATACTCAAGATAAATAGAAAGATTAAAAATCAGCAGCTGAAGAAAAATGCACACAGATTATAACAGGCAAACAAGGAGAAATGTAGTGAAATTCCGCCCAGTGCACTGCACTAGATGTTTGCTGAGTAAACTTCCATTTGGGTTAATTAACAAAGTACACATCCTAAGAATTTGACAGCGGCCCATTGTTTAAGTTTCCATTAATACTATACTGTCTTTTCTTAACTACTTCGAAGTTAATATCATATCTGTATTATTATTTTTTGTTTAAAAACAATGAAAGAGTCCTGAGGGTGTTAGAAGTTTTCATTAAATGAATTCAAAATGAAAGCTCTTGAGACTGTGGCTTAGAATTTCCTGAAGCTTGTTTACCATCCTGACAAAATTAGGCAGACAAAACTAATAAGCCACGAGGAACTTCAGATCCTTAAATCGGAAACAATTTCCGATTTAGGGAAGCTCCATTGTTTGAAAGTTTAGAGTAATTAGCATAGAATGGGAAACATAACCTTCTTTGGGCAACACGTTTTCCAGGGGACATCTGAGAATCAGCATAAAGATGCGATGTCAGAAAAAAATAAAGAAATAATAATTTTCCCCCTTTCACCTAATTCCCAACATGGGAATTATAAAATACAGGACATAATGTGTGTGTCATCTCTTATTAGAACAGGTTAGTGCCCTGGGGACAGTGTTTCCTTGCAACCCATGATCAGAAGCAGATCTTCCTGTGACATCTGAAGATTCCCCTGTTGGGAGTCTTTAATTTCCAGGAGCATCACCCGCCCCATCCCCAGCCAAACAAAAGAAATACAACCTTTCTTTTTTGACTTTTTATCATTTCTCATTTTCTTTCACTGTAATTCTGAAATAAAACTTGAGAGATAAAGCCTAGAATTTTGCATCAGCTGTTCATTTCTATACTTGGTGGTCCTGAGACACCCCAATATAGCCTTTTAATCACAGTATTATTTAATTTAGTAATTTACAGTGAGGGTTTTTTTTTTCAGTTTGCTTACAGATCGATTTCCCAAGGCTGAGTTTGTTCAGATGTGCTACGTCTTCCTCAGAGTTCAATACAATGTCCTTTCCATGGGGAGAGCTGCTCCTCAGCAACATTATTGGTAATCAAATTGTCAATGTCTGGCTTTGTTTGGGGTCCCAGTCAAAGGCAAAGTCAATAGAGACTTGCAAAGTCAGACATGGTTAACAGCACCCCACTCCATGAAAATGAGTTTGAAAGATTTGTGAGTCATGAACATGCTTAATTAGTTTAGGACACTTCCGATTACAGTGGCTTTGCATTGTTACAAATACCTTTAGCCTTACTGTATGCACAGCAGTTTACAGTCAGGACATCAGGAGAAAAACAGTTTAGGCATTTTGTGCAGCTCATACTGAACACATTTGGGGTCTCTGTTTTTATGGTTAGTAAATGTCATTCAACTCTGTTCAAATACTTGCAGATTTCTGTGAATCTGAGTTTTAAGGAAGCACTGTCTGTGGATGAAAGAGTCAATAAAACAAAAGGGCCTCCATCCGTTAGACTTCCCACTGAGCAAATGCCACCACGTGACCATCTCAATGATTAACTTCGATCCACTATTCCAAAGGTGGTGATGAGGACCTGAAAGGCATCTTTTCAGTAAACACTCTGGGAGGGAGCTCAAGACAGCTGTCACTCCTCTAAACTTTACTTTGTCAGATCATTTTCTGAAAGCCATCATTAGATTCGAATTAAAATGAAGCCGAGGCTTTCTAAATAAAACTGTCAGAGAAGACAGAAGTTTTTACATTGACAGTAAAGCAAATGATTTTCCACTCTGTCGGGGTTGCATAATAGCTCAGTCTATCTGAACGACTTATGGTCCATTAATGACACATTAATGCTGGGGGAGGGGAGACCTTTCCAAGAATAAATTTCAAATGAATGAAACCTCAGACTGAGGCAGTGTTCAGGAAGAGTATGGGGACCTGCCAGAAGCATGCAGGGGAGGGATCTCACAAGATCAGGTGGTATAATTCATTAAAATCATGGACAATGACAGACTCAGGAATGAATTTTCCATGGTCATTGGGTAGCCGAGTGGAATGGGCCTCCTTTGATGAGTGCCAAGTCCAGAAGATAAAGGTCAGACAGGATTTTATTAGTGGAGGCAGCAAGAAGAGCCTGAGATGCTAGCGCGAAGGCTCAGGGAAGCGTGTGTACTGCGCTTCCAGAGGACCAAGTTCAGCCCTCACCTACTTCGGTGACTCCATCTCCAGGGAATTGGATGTCCTCTTCTGGTCACCTAGGCGCCATACCCACCCACACGCACACGCACACCCCACATACAGAGACATACATGCACACACATAATTAAAAAATAAAAATAAATATATTTTTTAAAAAGAACACTAAGGATAATTGCAAAGCAGAGTTCTCAAATATAGCAGGCAAAGGAACTGAATCCGGGAGCCTTTACATGCTCAGACCAGGAATTACAGGTAGCCGGCACATCACTGAGCATGCCCAGTTTAAGGTAGTAAGTCACGGGTTCCAAAAAATGGTCACAAATGCTTCCGGGCTTAAAATTTAGTGCTATAATAAGCAAAGTTTAATGTAGGTCTCCTGAAAGAATAAGTCAGAGTGAATCTGTGACCTTGGTTGGTTATTTATTGGTTTAAGAGTCTTAACAGAAATAAAAAGGAAAAAAAAAAATGACTTTGTAGGCTATTATCCATCTCTCAGCCGGGCAGAGGCTTTCTCCCGGGAAGGTGCCCTAAGACTGTCTGCCTCCTTGCAGCCATCAGTAGTAAATACTAAATTCCTAAGTAACTTCAGGACGCAGAGCTCCGAGGCAGCATGTTTGTGCCTCGGGCCTGAAAGAATCAATTCTGCTCCCACAGAATTTGGTTACAGAATCCCGTTTGCGTTTTCACAACATTCCTTGGACAAAACAAATATTTTATAGTAAAAGAAATGGAAAAATTATATCAATACTTTTATCATTTTTATGTGTATTGAGTGTATTTCCTGCATGTATGTAAGCGCACCCGTGTCATGCAATGCCCACTGAGGTCAGAAGAGGGCATTGGATCCCCTGGAACTGAGGTTAGAGATGGTCGCATGGGTGCTGGGAACCGAACCCGGGTCCTCTGATAGAGCAGCCAGTGGTATTAACCGCGGGAGGCATTTCTTCAGCCCCCCCCCCAATAAAATATTTTATGCAGTTAGTTGATGTGTGGAAAAACGAGTCCACGGTATCACAATTATTACCACAGTATGGAATGAATGTGTGTGTGTGTGTGTGTGTGTGTGTGTGAGAGAGAGAGAGGAAGAGAGAGAGAGAGAGAGTACAAGAATGTGTACTTAAGCTGAACATGCTCAGGACTGTGTCTGCCCCACAAGCACATCCTGGTATGAAAACGTACCCATTCCCCAGTCAAAGCCCTTTACTTGCTTTACCTGAGGCATGTACCACTTCACAAATGTTTTAGGTCCTTTTCTTACTGCCTTGAAGCAATGCATATAAACACACATATATTACAGGAGAATCATACAAAATAGGGGCTGGAGATAGAGCTTAATTGTAGCATCCTTGGGCATGCAGAATGCCCTAGATTTGACCTCTCCCACCACATACACACAAAATTATATAAAATACATTCGATTAGACTTAATATCAATTTTTATTTTCTCTTCTAAACTTTAAATTCATTTTTATGTTGCCAAAATTTAAGTTTTTATTCCAAAAACTATTCATGTTTTTACAGATATTCCAGAAAATGTGGTAAATAAATGAAGAAAGTAAAATCATAATTTTCTGTAATATATTTAAGCCTTAGAGAATTTCCTGCTAGCATGGAGTGTACTTATCTGTAATTTTTAATAAAAGATTTTGTTAAATATGCACAACCTTGTAGCATGAACACAGGGTTGCTTGGAACTGCTTCTCAAGTCAGTGGTTTATTTCAAGTATACTCAGTAGCCTTAACAATTTGTGATTGCTGGACCAAGACAGGTTCCTCTCTGGGTTCTGCCAGTGCTGGATTTGTATGCTTAGTTCCCATTCAATATTGTCACTTAGAATGACTATAACAGACTTCAGTGCTTCAGCCATGACTCCAGTTAAAAGCCTAAAACAAGCATTTAAAGGTCCCCAAATGATTATTCTCCTCTGGCTTCTAAAGACTTTGAGACCCCAGCTTATCAGTGACAGACCTTAGTCTTGAGTAAATAATAATTCTGACTTAAGATAATGGCAGTGGTGGAGTGTGCCTCACTATCAACCAAGGATAATCATGCTGAAAAGAGACGAGCTTGCCCTACAGTGAAAAGTGATCGCTGTTTGGACTAACTGTCAAGATTCCTTAGCAGAAATGCTGCAAAAATGATTAAAAGTCTCCATCAGAATGATGTGATTTTTAATAGTGATTAATTTTAAAACAAAGCCTTATATACCTATATTTCTCTAATTTGAAATAAATCACCCTAGTCCTGCTATATAAATCTCCCACAGAGAGAAGAGTTGGAAAGAATTTCTTACAAGATCTGGGCTTTATGCTACAGCTTAAGTACGAATCCTTAAGGCATAAAATCTGTCTTAAAGAATCTGTCTCTGAGCAATAGAGAACCTTCTCCTGATCCTTCATCTTTATGTATATACTTCAGTGGCTACCGGAGTTACTGTTACATTATGACAATAATATCTAATTATACAGACTTGGCAAAACAAATGACTGTTTTTTCTCACTGTACTTTCTTCCCTGTTTAAAACACAACATTTATAGAAAGCCGTGTTTCTAGGAAAATAAATTTCTGGATTCCATTTAAAAATTTTACATTATATGGTACATATTTTATCTCATTTTTACCTAATCTTCAAAATAGTAACCCTATTTGCTGCATATTACATGAAGGAGCAGCATAATGACCTGTTCTTACCCTGTTCTGGCATGCATATGTTGCTTTAAATGTTTTGATTTGGAGGGGGGAGGAGTTTATCCATCAGCTTTTACCCAGTCTTGGATGTTTAACTTTGCTTCTTGGTTCATTGATGTATGACTGAAGTAAGCTTTATTATTGGTTTTATGTTTAATATTTTCTCTTTGTATAGAACCTTTTTTTCCAACATTCTTGATTATTTTGCATATGTACCTAAAATTTTTGTATTCATTACATTTTTATGATGGTAAAATTGAGGTGGCAACTTGACTGGACCATTCCATTGCCGGAGATGCCCAAAGACCTGATTGATCAGTATTTCTGGATGCATCTATAAAGGTGAGTCTAGAAGAAGGTCATCATCTGAGTTCTTACACCCATGTGTACGTGGGCCTCGTTCAAGCCATGGAGTGAAGGTAGATCCCACAGCAGCGGGACAGAGAACTGCCTCCTTCCAGAATGACCAAACAGAGCTGGTGCGGCTGTTAATGTGCTAGTGTGGCCTGGTCTGCACACCCTCGGCTCTCAGGCTTCAAACTAGACTAGGATTTACATCCCCCACCTTCCACCTCCATCTCACAGATTTAGGATTTAGCATCCTCCATAATCAGGCAAAACAATTCCTTATAATTTCATCATATTACATATTGTAAGTATAGGAACATGCATAATGGCATTGTTAATTCTATTTCCTTGGAGAACTCCAACTAATAAAAACTATTTATTATTATTATTATTATTATTATTATTAACGACGGTTCCATGTTTACTTTTGGACTTTTGGCAATTTTTGGTCACTTTCAAATCATGCTTCTGTGTTTCATCTTCTGTGTCTGTTCTTTGATATTGGCATTCTAATGTGCTGTATTTTTAAAAATATTTTATTTTTTATTTTTATTTTATGTGTATGAGTGTATTGCCTGTGTGTATGTACATTTACCCATATTGTGCAATGCCCACGGAAATCAGAAGAGAGCGTCAGATCCCCTGGAACAGGAGTTATCAACCACCATGTGGGTGCTGGGAATCGAACCCAGATCCTCTGTAAGAACAGCCAGTGCTCTTAACTGCTGAGCCAGCTCTCCAGATCCTATATTACCTTTTTGAATTTTTTCTCAAATTTCTAGTAACTACCTGGATTCTGTGATAATCTCAGATCTTCAGCGTCTGGTTTTGTTGTTTAATCTGGATGAATGGTTTTTACTTAGGATACATGAAGCTTTGCCACAAGAGTGAACTCTTTACTACAATTGCTTAAATAACGAAGTTCATCAGCATTAGGGCTGTAGCTCGGTGGGTAGATGCTTGTCTGCCTTGTGGAAACTCTGGAGTTGATCTCTAGCAACCTCCCCGAATCTATTTCTTCTCCACTAAAATGACCACAGTGGGTTGGCAGTGGGGCCCTGTGCATTCTTTCAGCACGCTTAGAAGGCGTACATGATTCTGAAAATATAGCCATATCCTTTGCTAGAATAAAATCTGAGTCTTGGGCAGGTGAGATGATGGAGCAGCTAAGGGCACTTTCTGCCTGACATCCTGACTTTGATTCTTAGAATCCATCTGGTGGAAGGACACATCTGACTCCTGCAGGTTGTATCTGACCTCCATATGTGGCATGTGGGTACACACAGACTCACATATGTACATACATACATACATACATACATACATACATAAAATAAATAATAAGTAAATAATATGAATAAGTCTTCAAAGATTTTTGTTGAGACAAGATCTTGTTGTGTAGACCAGGCTAGGCTCAACTCCATGGCAACCTTTCTACCTGCTGCTAGAGTGCCCCCTCTCTAGACCTGTGCCACCATGACTACCTATCGAGTTTCGTCATTGTCATTTAAATGGTCTACACCAGGGGCTGGAGAGATGGCTCAGCAGTTAAGGGCACTGACTGCTCTTGCAGAGGACCCAGGTTCAATTCCCAGCACCCACATGGTGGCTACAAACCATCCTTACCTCCAGTTCCAAGGGAATCTGATGCCCTCTTCTGACCTCTGTAGCATTGCACGACATGGGTACACTCACATACATGCAGGCAATACACTCATACACATAAAATAAAAACAATAAAATATTTAAATAGTCTACCTCTCCCCACTAAAAAGTGCCAATCACTTCTAAAGAGAACTCATTGGTCTAATTAAGCATCATTTGCCCATCTGCGTGGGGTGGAGGTACAGAGGTCCTTTTGTACACACAGTCTGGGAGAACTGAACACTTTCAACAAGCAGTTTCCTGTAAAAGAAGCATTTTAGGTACTGAGTTCCCTTCATTCTTTTTGAGTTTGATTTCACCTGGAAAGTGATTGTCACACAGTTGTTTTTCCTGTGGGTCTCCTTATACAACTGATCTACTCACACTTCTCTGTGATTAATTTGTGAATCTTGAAAGCAGACCAGATGGACGATTCCGTTAAACTGAGGTATGGTCCTAGTGGATGCCTGTGGCTGACTGAGCCTCTTTGATCTTGGGTTGGCAATTAGGCTTTCAAAAATTTTTGAGGGTATTTTATTCATATCCCAATTATTTATTTACTAATTCTAGGTCAGAGTTGGTTTTGATGAAGAGTTAAGGTGTAGATTTTTCATTTTAAGCAGGCTATTTTATAGTTTTATATGATTCTTGGTTCTAGAGTTAAGAAACAGGCTTCGGGGAAGCCTTATTTCCATTGTGATCAATGTACGTGGGTCAAGGTGTTTGAGAAGTCCCCACTGGGCCAGTTTCTTTTCAAAATGTGTGTGTGTGTGTGTGTGTGTGTGTGTGTGTGTGTGTGTATGTGTTTTGATCACAAACATGCCATGGTCCACAAGTAGAGGTCAGAGGATAACTTTTGGGAGTTGGTTCTCTCTTTCTACCATGTCAGGTTGTCAGGGTTCTTGCTGACCCATCCCACCAGTTATAACCGCAAAGGGCTGTGATGTTGCCAGGCCACGGTGCTGAACACCAGGCCTTGGGACTGCACAGCAAACACTCAACTGCTGGGCCATGTGTCCAGCACCACCATGGGCTGTTTTAATACATGGATGCATTGTACAGTGTTTAAATTGGGGTGATTATAACTGTCTTCTCATCTATGAATCATTTCTTTATGATGAAGACTTAACTACTTCAAACTTTTAGATGTGTTCAGCACATTATTGTAATATGTAGTGACCTGCTGAGCTATTATAGAACTCAGGTTTCTCTCTCTCTCTCTCTCTCTCTCTCTCTCTCTCTCTCTCTCTCCATTCCCTGCTCTTTTCTCCCAGCCTTTGCTCACCACCACTGTATTACCAACTTCCATGAGACCAAAGTTTCTAGACTCCATGTAGGAGTGAAACCACACAGACCTTTTTGTTTTATGTCTGGCTTGCTTTGCTCTCCAGTTCCATCCATGTTGCCATATAAAACAAGACTTCATTCTTATGACGGTTAATATTGTCAAGATCTAGAGTCACCTAGGAGACAAGCCTCTGGGCATCTGTAAGATATCATGTAGATTAGGTTAACTGAGGTGGGAAGACCCAGCCTAAACGTGGGCAGGGCCATTTGAATGGGCTGGGGTCTGGAGAGGCTCTGAGGGAGAGAACAAGCTGAACAGCATTCATCTCTCTCTGCAGTTGCATGGGACCAGCTGACTCACAGTCTTGATACCATGGCTTCCCTGCAATCATGGACTGTACCTTGAACTATTGTGAAGATTTGAATGAGAATGTCCCCCATAGGCTCCAAGTATTTGGACATTTTGTCTCCAGGTGGCGCTGTTTTGTGAGGTTTTAGAAGGTGTGGCTGTCCTGGAGGAAGTACATTACTGGGGATGGGCTTAGAGAGTTCTTAAGCCTTGCCAGATCTCCAGTCTGTTTCTCATGCCTGCGTGATGATGTGAGAGCTTAGCTTCTGCTAGTACTCTGGCCACCTCTGCCACCATGCCTTCCCACCATGATGGACTCTTGCCCTATTGGAACCATAAGCTAAATAAACTTTGCCTTTTTTAAGCTCCTTTGGTCAGTGTTTCTATCACAGCAACAGAAAAGTGACTGGTACAACTATGACCCAAAATAAACCCTTCCTCCCTTCACTTGGCTTTGTCAGGGATTTTGTTGCAGCGGCAAGGAAAGTAGCTAACACACTTCTCTAGTGCCGAAGAGCATCCCACTGTGGGTGGACCCCATAGTCCATAACCAGTCATCGTGTGATGGACACACAGGCTGCTTCCACTTCCTGGATATGAATAATGGACAGGAGCGCAGATGACTCTTCCACACCCGATCCCATTTCCTTGGGATGTACACAGAGGAGCATTGTTCGTACACATATGAGAGGAATTGATATTCAGAATATATGAGAAATTTTTAAACAGCAAAAAACCCCAATCTGATTTCAGAAAATGGTAATAGCTTAAATAGGCATTTCTAAAGATTATATATATAGATGACCAACATGTGTCTGAAAATGTGCTCACCCATTAATAACTGGAGAAATTCAAATCAAAAGAATAATGAGGTCTGGGGAGATGGCTCAGCGGTTAAGGGCACTGACTGCCCTTGCAGAGGACCCAGGTTCAATTCCTAGCACCCACATGGTGGCTATGATCCATCCTTAACTCTGGTTCCAGGGGAATCCGAAGCCCTCTTCTGACCTCCATGGCATTGCACAACATGAGTGGGCTCACATACATGCAGGCAATACACTCATACACATAAAATAAAAATAATAAATAAAATATTTTTAAAAAGAACAATGAAATATCTCATACCAGTAAGAATGAGTCATCAAACCATTCTTACTTCTTGCCAATAACAAAGAATATACATGGTGGCCAGAGTGCAGAGAGAAGAGGGCCTGGCTCACAGTTCCTGCATTCACAGACCAGCACAGCACTGTGGCAAACACCATGGAGGCCCTTAGATGTTAAAATACTTTTAATGAGATTTAGAGAAAAGAAGATGTTTCTCCTATCTCACACATATAATTTAAAGCTTATTCATCTCATTTAAACAGCTTAAATGTTAGTCACACTGTTGTAACAAAGAGGTTGGAGTGTAGTGTGGGGCCCAGAGGCATTCAATCCCTGACTTGAGATTTGACTCTAACCCTTGGAATTACCTCTGTGGCTTGAGTGTTTCCTGAGCCTTGTTTTTTTTTTTTTTCTCACTTAGAAGATATACACAGCAATTTTGACTAATTCGGAGGATTATCTGGAGGATAAATTAGTAGGCATTTATATGTTCTCTGGGCCTTGGGAAACTGGCCAGTTTTGTACTCAGAGGATGGAGACACATGTGTTTCCATCTTTTTTGTTAAAAAGATGGAAAAGTGCAGCAGGCCTTCTTGACTGATCGACACCACATATATGAGGAAGGGCGGCTGCACACAGTTCATTACTCAAGGATGCCAATTCAAAGAGACAAAGGAGCCAAAAGCCAGCCCGCATCGTACAGGCAAAATGGGCTTCCTGGCACCAGGTCATCTGTCCTGAGAAAGCTATGCAGTTTTCCTAAATTCCATGTTCAAGTGACCCTGAATACATAGGAATCACAACAACAACAACAAAAATAAAAAAGATGTCCTGTGGCCCTAATTCAAACAGTAAGAACCTTCCAGAGTTGGCTCAGCATTACAGACACCTGGCTTGTCACCTTTTGTACCTAGATGGTGTCTGAGCCAATTTCACTTTGTTGGTTTTAAAACCTCAAAAATGAAATTACAAATACTTCAATAATTTTTCATTGCCTGTTAGTTCTGAGCCACAAGACAACCGTTTGTGGGAGGCAGGGAGCCCCGGCTTCAGGCTGTTCTTCCCTTCAGATCCGCCTCAGAGATCAATAGGTATTTTATATGGTTCGTTATTGCTAGTTTGGCGGAGACTCAACATATCCCGCCTTCTTAAGGCACAGCCTCTCCCTTTCTATGCCAAGTTCATCTCCAAGGAGAGTTGGGGAAAGGCAGGAAGGGCTAGAGGAAGAGGAGGGAAACTGCTCAGTCAGATCTTGGAATCTGCTGGAGGAAGCACCCTGGGGTATCAAACATATGCACATCTTTTATCACTTCTTCCATTCCCTGTCTTTGACTCCCAGCTTCTTAGGAGCAAATCGCCTTAATGTCTTAATGTTCTTATCCCCTGTGGCACACACAACACACAGCCATCAGAACAGGCTGTGCAGCCACAAGAGAAACTGGGGAGATGGGAAGGAGGGGAACAGATTGTGCCAGATAATAAAGGATCCCGATAAGAATGCATTTCATCGATCCACAAAAGAAAGCCTAGATTGCATCATCCGTCTTCTCTCTGTAATGATCACAATTTGTTTTGAATGTGTTCCAGGTGCTTTGCATACAGTGCGCTTGATCCTTAGGAAAACACTGTGCAGTAGCTATGAGAAAATATACAAATATTCAAATATACAGAGCTAAGAATTACAAGGCCAGCACGAACCCCACTGCTGTGAACTCTTTAAAACCCATATTCTTCTCTTTCATTTATTCATTATTTCTCAAAAATTACTTCAAATGACACATTGTAACGCATGCCTCTGTTTTGATTGCACATACTTATTATGATACAATATATATATAATAAATGTGGAAATCCTTTCAAATGCCCCACACCCTAATATGTGATCCTAATAACTCCCCTAGTGGGGACAAGTCTCTATGTTTTCCTGCTTTTTGAGATAATGCTTATGCTTATGTATTCAGGACATAGGAGCTTATGTTCTGTTCTGGAAGTTGTGTTTCCAGGGTAATAGTACTTCGTGTGCATGTCTATGTTCATTTTCTTATGGGCATGTGCATGTGTGCATGGCTGCACGTGTATGTGTGGGTTTGGAGGTCAGAGGTCAACACTGGGTATGTTTCCCAGTAACTTTCTAACATATTTTGAAACACTGTCTCCCACTGGCCTGGAGCTCACTCATTTGGCTACAGAAGTTGGCTAGTGAGCCCCAGGGACCTTCTGCCCCACCACGGATTACCGCCATACCACACTTTGCCTGAATGGGTGCTGGGGATTGAACTCAGGTCCTCCTGCTTGTGCAGCAAGCACTTTACCAACCGAACCATCTCTCTGGCCCCTATTGTAATAATGTATTTAGAAACCATTTCTCAATGCAAGTATAGTCAGGCCTGCTCTTTTGATGAATTGTAATATATAAGTTTGAACTTATTTCTCATCTCTTTTTAAAGTTCTTATTGCTTTGCTTTTGAGATAGGGTCTCACTATGTAGCCCTGACTGACCTAGAACTTAGACCAGGCTGTCCTGGAAGTCACAGAGATCTGCCTGCCTCTACCTCCTGAGTGCTGGAATTAAAGGTGTGCGGTACCATGTTGTATGGACTTTATTTACCATTTTGTTCTGTATTTTTGTTTTTACCTAGATTTCTGAAATGCAGGCTTGCTAAATCCTGTTCTCAGTATTAGTAAACAGAGACGAAGTAGAATACTTCAAAGACGGCAGTTTTCCTTAAAGAACTGTTTCTTTAGAGATTATTATTACTTCACAAATACGTGTCCGAGTACTGGAAATATTTCCCTCTGTTTTCTACTTGCTCTGGTTTGCTTGGGCACCGGCCTTTCTGCTTGGTTGACGATACGGGGCCTTTCTCCATGCTGTGGGTTTTCCTCCAATTCCTGCCTTTCTTGGCTGACTCTAAGTCATTTTGACTCAACGGTCTTTCTACCTCTGCTTTAATATACTGAGGATCCTCTGCAGCTGAGGAAGCCATGAAGCAGAGGAACAAATGGTGGCCCAGGGCACAGGGCTCCTTAGTGTGACAGCCAGTGATGAGTCCTCTCTGTCTGCTGACTTGGACTCTGTGACTCTTCTGCACCACCCCACAGGTTAATGGGAAGCTTTAGGGCAAGGGGCTGGATTATTGGTGAATTCATCTCTTTTTCCTGTTCCATCTCAAGTCCTATTTTCGGTTACATTTGTTTCACTGGAAGAGTCTGACAGAGAGCTTTGTCGGAGGAGCCCAACTGTGACAATTAGTCTTAAATGTCAGCTCGCCACAAATTAGAATTACCCGGAGAGAGTGTCTTGCCTGAGGAATTACCTAGATCAGGTTGGCCTGTGCGTATCTGTGGGGGATTATATCAATTGCTAATTGAGGTGGGAAGAGCCACACTGAAAGTGTGTAATTTCATGAACTGTGTAAGATTGAGGAGAGCTAACAGTGCATCACCAAGCAAGCAGGCAGCATGGGTGCATTCATTTTTCTCTGCAAGTTCATTCTCTGGAGTCTAGTCAGCCTATCTAGAGTCACTCCCTTAAAGTAGTAATCAGCTGCGAATAATTCCTCAGAGAAGATTGAGAACCGATGCCCAGCTCCCCAGTTCTATGCTGGGTTTCTGTCTGATTGGATCTGCCTGGGTTCTGTACAGCTGTCATCATTTCTGGAAGCTCATACGAGCAGGTTCCCAGAGGCCTGGAAGACTGTTTCCTTATGATCATGTACCAACCGTGGCTGTTAGAATCTTTCTGGCCTGTCTTTTGCAACGGCCCCTGAGCCCTGAGTCCTATCCAGGGACACACACTCTGCAGTTTCTTATTCTCTATACTTTGGCCAGTGTGGGCTTCTGTGTGCATCACCGCTGTTGTATGAGGAAGGTTTGCTGGTGAGAATTGAGAGATGCATTAGTATTCTCTGTACCCCCTGTTCCACGATGTTCCATGAGCCTTAGATGGAGAGGTTTCCCTGTAGATGTGTCACTTAGGGCTGGACATCTCTCAGACACTTATTCTCTGTGTGTGACCAGTTGTGGAACTCTGTAATAGTCTCCATCTGTTGCAAAAAAGGAGCTTCTTTGATGAGTGATGAATGTATACTTGTCCGTAAATATAAGGATCCATATTTAGCATACAGTAAGATATTACATTTATCTAGGGATATGACAGAGGTAGGATTTTCTCTAGGATTATGACCTCTCCAGCCATGTGTATTTGGTTATGTTTACAGTGCCACTCATGAGTTCCCTCCCACAGAGTGGGCTTTAAGTCCAATTTACACAGATATTGATTACCCCCAAGATAAAAGTGCCACCTCTGCACCAATACAGTTTGCTGTGCCAGTCATTGTGTGGTTATTAGGCTTTACAGCTGGAGTTGGATCATTGATTGATTTTCTCCCTTAGCCATTTGCATAGTATCCTGTAGAAATAAGAGAGCTAGTCTTCAGGTAGGTGGATTCCAGGTCAGTTCCAGCTCCAAGTCCTGTTTCTAAACTAAGTCCTGTCTTCAGCAATTGGGTAAGTTCTCAAGTTCTGGACAGTAATCAAGGGCTGTGGCAATAGCCTGTATAATTTTGGGAATCTCTTGGACTACTCTGACCAACAACCCTAAGGGAAGTTTCTCTGTCTGGCACTGTGTTTCTTGTTACACAGCCCTCAGCTGTACACATGCTCATGTACATTAAACTGCATTAATTATCTTTCTTTGTGGTTTATATTTAAAAAAATACTAATCATGAAATTCATAACACATACCCTTTAAGCCTGAAGACTTGATTTTGTTTTCAAAGTTGGTGGGTTTTGCTTTTAATTTTGCTATTTCAAGATAGCATGTTTTAAGTCATGATCTATGTCAGTGATCTGGACTGATTTCTAGCTGGCTCTAGTGGGTTTCTCTCTCTCTCTCTCTCTCTCTCTCTCTCTCTCTCTCTCTGTCTCTCCTTTCTCCTTATTCAATCAACAAAAATAATTCTGAAGATGACATCATGTGTTCCTAAAGCCAGTGTTGTATTATAGCTCAGTAAATCCCATGTCAGCACTGTGAGGGCTCCTCTTGAATCCTGATGAATGTTCAATATTACCTCACAATCCTGCGTAGACAAGTGCATTCTAACCGGATGTTTGGATGTTCCTGCTCTGGGTCTTGTGGGGAGTTTATAGTCAATGCATTTTCAGAAACTCAGGTCTCCTACCCGGGCAAGGTGCTTGCCATTCACCTGGGGGGAAGAGAGGGTGTCATGGAGGGGGAGGCTGGACTTGCTGGATGGTTTTTAAAGACAGAGCAACGAGTTCCACTACCAACGGCTTGTTTTAAAACCCAGTTGAAATACTGTGTGGGAAACCACCCTGGCACATAGAAAACGTGTAGTAAAACCCAATAACCCAGCTTGTTCCGGCGGCTCCTTTCTCGCTCTCTGACAGCGGCTCCAGGCCCGGCAGCTAGTGTGCTTTCCTGCCTTCAGGACCCACCTTCTCCAGTAGTTTCTACACCTGGCGGATGAGAATTCCCCCTGAAACCTTCTAAGTGACTTCGAAGCTCCTGTGTGCAAAGTCTAGACAGCTTGAGTGTATCTGGCACATGTGTTTCTGGAGACACAACCAACACATTTGGGAATGAGGCGCGAGGGAAAGCTGCTCTTCCAGTGCTGGACGGAATAATTCAAGGGATCCATAAAGCTGGGCTTTGTTTTAATTGGTTTTCAAACTCGCTCCTCTTCCCTTCCGCAGTGCCTATGGCCTTCATCTACTGCGGCTGTGTGTGCGTCTCTTGGAGGGTCTCTGTCAACCTCGGGAAAGGAACTTGCTCTGTGTCCACTTATCCCCTTGAAGATCGCCCTGGCAAACGAGAAACCTGCGCCTGATTCCAAAGACGCCGCCCCAGGCAGCGGGCTGTGCTTCCCTCACAGGCATCTACTGTTCTGTGTTCTGTTCCTGGGCCTTCCTTGGCAGCTGGGACTGGGTATTTTGTTTTGTTTTGTTTTGTTTTTTGTTTTTCCAAAAGGAGATGCAGATTCTATTTTTCTTTATCTACCTTGAAAATCACATTTTGCTTCTGCATGGGGACCGTTTGGGATCAAGAGTCCTTTCCTATTTCCACTGAAAATAAAAATACAACCCTGTTGGAAATTGCTTTAACACCTTTTCAATAGTCCGGACCCTCTAGGAAAGCTGTACCAGGATTATTTGTATAAGTGCTCTGCACAGGTGTGTTTGTAAGGAGCCTGTGTGTTCAATCCTGTCTTCCCTAGTCCTTCCCCGGGGCACCCTCATCAGCACCAGGATGACCATGCCTGTTGAATCTGTTCCTGACTTAAATGGAAGAATAAATGGTTAGTCCGAACTTCAACTGGCCCAGAGTTTTCGTCTCAGTAGTGGATCCTTGTCCCGTCCCTGGGTTGCCTTCTTAGTGGCTGGCATGATAGCTTTGTTTCACTAGGAGACATAAAGGGCTAAATGCTGTTGTTCTTCACACGGTGACCAAGTCACAAGGCACAGGTAAGCTTTTCCCACTTCCTCTTCCCATAGTGACGACATGCATCCCAAGGAACTGTTGACACAAAAGCATAACTGTCACCTCAAAGGGGAGAAGAGATGGCTTGGTCTGGAGCCAAATATGAGAGATCATGGCACCAGAACACAAATTCAGGTTACCCCAAATTCCATGTTCCAATGTGGTAACAATTTTATGGGGTTTTTATAGTAACAGGACAAAGAAAAGTCATACATCAGGCCACATTTCAAATATATTGGTGGGTACATTCAGTAGGCAGGTCATGGCAAAGCAGGAGGATTTTTACTATAGGTCTCAGATGCTATCTGATGACATTGTTAGCTTTTTGAATGGTGGGACCTGGTGGTCTGCTAAGTTACTATATCCCAAAAGGTTTCTAATCTGTTATTCATGGGATGTTAAGTCAGAAACAAAAGTGGGCAAAGAGTGGCTATTTAGGGGGCTAAAGTGGCTCAAGGTAAAAGTTAATCAGGCTCTGGACCTACAACATTCCAAACTCTCCACAATCCCTGAAGTTCTAATCAGCGGATCAGCCTTTGTAGAATGTTTCAAGATGCAGTTTTTCTGGGAACTTTGGTTCACAGAACCCTTGTAGATAGTTAGAGATGGAGGAAAAATGAGGGACTGTGGGTATGTAAAGCATTCACATTCAACAGCCAGTTCCCTCACAAAATGCCCTCTGATTGAGCATCCTCTCCTATCCCAGCTTGAGAAGGTCACAGGCTAAGTGTCCCCCACCTCTCACAAGTTCTGTTCATAGGGTCAGCTTTTTCTGTTAGCTCAGGTGGCATCCAGACACTGGGATCTTAGCTGAGACTTGGAAGTCTTGTAGCAGTCTGTCACCTATGGTGAAATAAAAACCGAATTCCAAGAGATGGGTCTAGAGCGTGCAAAATGAAGAAATTTCCATGGTGGCAAAACCATGAGGCTAACTCGAGAGTATTTTTTAAAGCCTTTGCTTTGATTAAAGTGCAATTTCACATGAAAAAAAAATAGTATGATATTTCATCTCCAGTTTCCAGGAAAGCTTTGCAGAGACTGCAGTTAACCAGTGTGGTCAGGCGAACCAGCAGCTATCCTGATTAGAGCTGTCCTGCTGTGCCAGAGAGAGAAAACTTCAATCACAGGACATTCTACAGAGCTCTGGTGTCCATACTCCCACTGTGCCTCCTGGAGAACTGTCAACTGTCTGTAAATATTTTGCAGATCCTTAGGGGAAAGTGTCAGCCTTCGGAAAAGCAGCAGAGACCTGCCTCACTCCAGCCTGCTTCCCAGCTCTCTTGCACACTTGTGTCTCTGATTAATCCCTTCTCTGTATTCCTTCTTTGTGTGTTTTATGTGTGTTGGGGCATGTATTCACATGTTTGTATGTGGAGGTTAGAGGTCAGCTGTTTCCTGTCCACCTTGTTTGTTGAGCAAGGGTCTCTCATTTTTACCTGGAGGTCCCTAATTTAGTTAGGCGGGCTGGCCAGCAAGCCCCAGGGATCTATCCATCTCTGTCTGCCTAGTCCTGACTGGGATTACCAGAGTGCATCACCACCCTGGCTCTTCTGCTTGTTGTGGGTTCTGAGGACTGAATTCAGGCCCACAATCATGATTGTGCAACACGCTCCTCCCAGGCCAAGCATCTCCCCAGCCTGAATGTTTCTTCTTCTTCTTTCTGTGGTTTATGTTAAGGAATTTCATGCTGACTTCCTCCTAGCATGCAGAAGACTACAAACTGTCCTTGATGTAGTCCTCTGTGAGCTGAGTCTGGATGGAGAAGGCAGGCCCCTGCACATATAAAGCAGGGGGCAGGGGCAGCATCACCACCTGCCACCCTCACAACTTCTGAGTTGGTTACCCTAATTGCGCCACAACTCCCATTTCTAAAGGGAAAAAAGAATGTAGCTGTCATTACAAAGTCAAGTTTTGTAACTTGCCAGTTAACACACTCTGCCCCATTTCCTCTCTTCCAGACGGTACGGTGGATTTCAAACTTCTGAGAGTAGGAACTATTAACTTAGAGCCTTAGAATGCGTCTACCACAAAGCTCTCTGTAAATACTCTGTTTTGAACAAACCTTCTGTTCTTGTTCTATTTGATTAACAAGAATAATCAAATATCTAAATAAAAATCATTGTCTGTTACCACTGGAGGGTGTCCAGCCTAATCCCAGACAGCTTGGAAGGTTGGCAAAAGGCAAGAGACGTTGGACTGGGGAACATCCAGGCAAACACAGAGGGACCTGTGTGCCATTCCCCCACCCTTCTGCTAGGATGTCAGTCTAATCATTTTAATCTCATTAGAGCAAGATTCTTGTCAAGCCTAGAGATGACAGAAATTTAGCTGTGGCTCCCAAATTCCATGCTAAAGAAGGCCTCTGAGTGAGAAGGCTGGCTTCCGGAGTCACCTTGAATGACCTCCCCAGGAAGCCTCCCTAAAACGGCCAGAGTGAGTCCCGTTCCTGTGTTTTGTTTTCCACGCCAAACAGCTAAGGGTGCAGAGTCTTTCCAGCTATAACTGTGTCACCCCGAACAATCCCCAGGCACAGCGCTGAGGGTGCTGGGAGATTTCATGTGTTAACTGTTGTTGCTTTAGAGCAAAGCCAGCCCACTGAAAATCTGTCCTTTTATACATCGGTAGCTACACTTACCAAGAAACAAAGTTCAGGAGGATAAAGAGAGCCTATCTCAAACCCTCTCTTCACAAAATTAGAAATATCATGGACACCTATTTAATGACAACATTCTATCATCTCTTCCTGCCTTTATTTCCCCCATAAGCTCCCGCTCGCTGGCTCATTATGTGCTGGGGACTTGAAGGATGACAAGGAGACGGAATTCTGGCTCAGCAGTTTCCAGAGCCCAGCCCCCACCTCCTCAGCCCTGCTCCCCTCCTCCCCCCGCCCTCCCACCTCCTGCTGCAGCTCTCTCTTTCCACTCTCTCTCTTTCTGCTGCCTGGCAACACCACCACAGGCGATGTCACACCGGATTGCTTATTGCAGCTTCAGAGAAATAAACAGGAGGGGGAAAACTCTCCATGTTACATCAGAACTGCTGTGTACAGAGGCACCAAAGTCAGGTACTTCTAGGAGTGACACTGCAGTAGAATTTTGCAGCACCGCAGAGGCAGAGAGAACGGTGAAGAGAAAATCTACAGGGAGGTTGCAGATGGCTTGTAGCTGGCTGTGTGTTAATTATAACCATTCATTTGATGGCTTAGCCCTTACCCATAACTGTGTCTGAGCTTAATGTTCATAGCAAAAAATGCTGCAGCCATCATCTGAAAAGGACGGTGAGCCTGTGCAAAGTGTGGGTCTGTGCTCCTCACAGTAATCGCCACTCTTTGAGTTGTGCACACAGCCTTAGCAGGACTTAAGAGCACCCCAGCCAAGGTCTGGAAGGGCCCAGGGCCTGTTCTCTCCAGCACCATTTCTCTGCTAATATGAGGGTCTTCTTTTCTTCAAACATTCATCAATTCCTTTGCCGTCACTGCTGACAATGATTGCACATGTTCTCTGTGTCCCCTACTAGGTACAGTGGCCAGCAGAAAGACCCGCTGACCCTCCTGGGTCTCAGACGACCACAGGGAAGCTTTGACAATTAAACAAACCACGAGAATAAAGAGCAGAGCAGGAACGCCGCCTTCCCTGGGCCACCTGGCTGCCTGTCTGCAACAGGAAGCTTCCTAGCAAGGTCTCCTTTGGGGTCTGGTCGCATCTGTTCAGCCAGGCTAGGGAAGGACGTGGGCCTCCTCCTTTCTTGGCTTCCTGAGTTTGATCTGCAGAGAGCACAGACATTGAAGCATGATTTTCCAGAACTATGGGTTCACCTTTAACCCAATTATAAAGCCCTCCCGTGTTCTAAGACCCTATGGTGCAGGCCTCAGTAATTACCAGTAGTGGAGGTAATCTATTTACTAGATTAAATTGGCAGCAGATCTTAATGAAAATCCATTTCTGATCTCTCCTTACTCAAAAGTGGTTCTTGAAGTTGAGGTGCCCCCAGTACCCCCAGTACCTCAACTGGAGTCATAGTATTTGAGACAAATATGTAGGTGCCTTGAGATGGCTTAACACTCAGTTCAAGAGGGAAGGGTGGTGGGATGATTTCTAAAAGGACTGATTATTGGCAGCTAGTGGTATCCAAAATGTATTTGGTATAATATTGGAATGATGCCCGTCAGCAAGGAAAATTATGAAACAAAAGGAGGCAAACATGTCTCGTAATTGAAGTTCTGTGGCTGATGTTCTAAAATAGCCTCCATTTTGAGGTGTGCAACTAGGCGAGGAGCAGAAGAAGCTGCTGTTCAGGCAGATTGAGCTGCACGGCAGGCCTCAGCCAACCAAGCCGGGATATTCACATCCACTACCCAGGAGAGCCGACTGGACACCTCTCAGGGTAGCCCGTCTTGGAGGCCAGAGGTGTGGTGACTAGAGGGGGAGGGAACTTCTGAGGAATGAGCATCTCATCTCTGGCTGGTGGTGCTGGGTGTACATGGCGATGAGAGGGAGACTGCTAGCCTTGAGTTTAGGAAGCCTGCCCATGGCAGACATGTAGATCTGAATACAGCTCTGATAGGAATGTTTTGTGTCCTAACTGGGAAAATCACCCAGTTTTCAAAACCCTCGTTTACCTCATTTGTAAGCTCTCGATGAATGCCAATGTCATTAATAACTTTTGATGAAAATCACTATTATGCTTCAAAGGAACAAAAACAGACACCAAAATCTTTGGCTGGCCTACGAAAGCAAAATTAAGAAGCAACTAAACTGTTCCATCTAAATTTATGGGGTTGGAAAATGATGAGTGGAATTAAAATGCATTCTTTCAAGAACTGAAATTATAGAGGATATATCAAACTCTAGGTTCTCCCTATCCCCCTCTAACCTCTCCCTAACTCCCAGTTTCCCTATCACAATATAAAGGTGCACCCGCCAATGATACTTACCTTGTCCACCAGCTAAGACTCTTGGAAGTTCAGCTAGTGTATCCTGGGAAAGGAAGGAAGTGGTTCTTGCTGACTATAACTGAGGTTTCTCTAGTCCTTATGGATATGGGCAGTGCAAAACAGGATTTTCTCTGTTCTCGACTACCAACTTTATCTGTTCCTATACTTTTAGTTACTTAAATTTTTGGACATGCGTAGGTGTGTATGTGGTACTCTTGCCTGTGTATGTATATGTTTGCATGTGTGTGGGCACGTGTGTGTGTAAGTGAGCAGGCACGTGTGTGAGTGGGCAAGGAGGTCAGAGGCTGACATCAGGCGTCTTCCTGAACCGCTTTCCACTGGATTGATTGAGGCAGGGTCTCTTGCTGAACCCAGAACCTGTGCAGCAAGCACTTTATCCACTGAGCCATCGTCTAGCCTACCTACATTTCCAAAGAAGGCTGAGCCAGATGGTTTCTGAGAATTCCTCCTATATTTAGGAGCTTCTCTTGCCCCTCCCCGCTTCCTTCGGGGGCTGCTGACCTGTCCAACTGTACCTCTGCCTCCTTGAGTCCATTTACCATCTGTTCCTGCAGCACCGTGTGTCGAGGTTTCATTTCCAATTTACACTCATCCTCTACCTCCTCCTTGCCTGACAGATATCTCTGCTAGAAGGGAGTCAGACATGCTTGTGTCAATTTTTCTCAAATTTCTGAAAGGAACTTTAAAAAAAACAAGCCCAGTTTCTCTCAAGGCAGTTCAAGGAGCAGCTGATTGGAGGCTGCCTAAGGGTTCCCTAACAAATCAGGATTTAGGGGTCAGTCTGGATTTACCAGCTAACTCCCCTAGGTAATCGTTATCAGTGTTAAAGTTTGAAACTTGTTGTCATAATCGGTTAAAGATTTGCACACACAAAAATAGACTCTTTTCACATAAATAAGTAACAATACAAATCCATTTTTTCAGCAGCAGCATTAAAAAAAAAATGCCAAGGCTGAAGAGATGGCTCAGCAGTTAAAAGCACTGACTGCTCTTGCAAAGGACCCAAGCTTGATTCCCAGCACCCACATGGCGGCTAACAACCTGTCTGTAACTCCACTTCCAGGGGATCTGACGCCCTCTTCTGACCTCCACTGGCATTGCCCAACATGCATGTTACCTACTTACATTCAGGCAATACACTCATACACATTAAAAAAAAAAATCCCATCTACACAGACCTTTAGGAAAGGTTTCTTTTGTAACAATATAGATCTATCTTATATTTTTTCTTTTTGTTTTAATTTATATCTCAGCTCTGATAGTTCCAAGTTAGTGAAGTCAAAGGATAAAAGCAAAAGGATTCACAGAGCAATTCACGTGATTTGTAAATTACTGTCCTTACCAGGGATTCCAGCCAGCTACCCATTCCCAGTGTGTAGGCAGGAATGTTTGTCTGGACAAAGTCACTGTTTGCAACTGGGTGTCTACTCTGGTGGATGAGGGCAGGCACAGTGAAATGTGATGATACAAATTTCTAGATAGTAACAAACACCTTAAAAAATAACCCTGAAAAATAGCAAAACCTCATGTGTGGTTTGAGATTAGCTGGGCAGGAGGGAAGAGGCTGTTTGTGGTGAGGGCAGAGAAAACTCAAAGAATTTTTTAGTAAAGACCTGGATACTATGAAAGAGGCTCTATGTCCAGGGGTAGGACGTGGGAGGAGTAGTGATCCACAGAGTCCAGGGTGTGTCTGAGAGAAAGCGGTTTGGGTAGGTGGGCTGCAGCAGAGCCAGGGATGGGAGGCATGGAGGGCTCTGTAGGGACCGTAAGCAGGTTGTGTTTTACCTGATACATGATGGGATGATGGGAGCAGTTCTAACTTTGAGTAGGGAAGCTATATCATCTTATGTACACTTGTTTTTTTTAACTCTGTTTTATAGGGTAGAACCCGTAGGGAGAAAGACTGAGAAGTAGAAACCATCCTGGAGACTATTCAGTGGTTTATAGGCAGAGAGGATGGACACTTGGGGAGGAGCCTTATCAGCAGAGACAAGAGACTGGTGCCAGGTTCTATGTGGAGGAGGAGAGCTGGAAAGACTTCACTTATTCATGGAGAAAAATGAAGGAAATAGAGAAATTAAGGTCAATGTGATTCAGCTCCTGCCAGTTGACCAAAGGGCAGTACAGTTTGTTCAAATGTGAAATGCACAGAAAGTACTTTTAGAGAAAATGTTGAGGCCTCTAGTCATGACAAGTTTGTAAACTTTATGGATGTGACTTGAAACATTCAGGATGGAATTGGGTAGAGTAATCCCGAGCCAGAGCTCCAAACTGGAGACAAGAACATGAAAGAGAAGTGGGGGAGGGGGGCAGGAGATGACCACTATGACACACAATGGAGGCGGGACTCATGATGACGCGACATGGGACACACAGAAGGCCAGTGCGGCATCCTGGAAGGGAGGATACTGTTTGGGACATGGGACTTTTACCTGGGGTGACTCAGAGGGCTGCTCAGTAGCACGAAAGGAATGAGTGATATTATAAGTATTTGGCTTCAATGACTATCATTTATTTTATATTTTTATAAATAAAAGGCACACGAAAACATTTTAGGGAATGGACGCAGCAAACTCGGAAACCTTGGCGACAGGGCTCCAAGGCACCATTCCCCAGAGAAACAGAACCTCGGGCAAAAGGCTGGAGACGCTTTTTAAACTCCCCCTTGCAATAAATCAACAGCACCAAACAGCTTACGGAAAAGGGTAAAATAAAACATGCTGATTAGACCTGCTCTAACCCCTTGGCATTTGGAAGAGGAATGCGCTGAAGGTTTAAGATGTGGGGAGGGAAAAGCTACATCCCTGGGTTTCAGTGGATGAGGCAGCAGCCTGGGCTCCTGGAAGAGAGGAGGTGAATCACTGGGGAAGGCAAATTTCAACCTGTGCTGGATTGTGTTTCATTAACGTGTTCAGTAGGCCAGAGATGTGTAGAAATTATAACCTTCTGGGTACAAGAAAGGTAATCACTGCTCCTGTTTAGTGTTTGTTGAGGACCCAGGATGAGAGTTAATTAGGCCATGTAGAGTTGGTGTGATAGAAAGTTAGGGAACTGATGCCATGGTTCATCATTCTGTGGCCTTGCCCGCTGTGGTTTCTTCTCCATCGTGACTATCAGGCACCATCTGCTGTACCAGGCCTGCTGTTCTCAGATCCATAAGACAAATCTTTTGCCTACACAGTAGTAATCATACATGGTAACATTTGACTTTTTGTTGACATTTAATTTAGTTCTTCCATGGTGAAAAAAAAGTGTCCAGTTTATTAGTGGTTGAAAATGAACCACATCGGAGACCAGCTGCTGACCAGCACTTCTCGGGGACTCTTTTCTTAACCTGTTTATTCAGAATACAGGCTCAACTATTTTTAGCTAACAGACCACTAACTTGAAGAATTATTAATAAAATATTCCCTTTACTGGAAATGACAGATAAAGATTATCTATACTGCATATAGAAAGCACAGATTAAACAAAGCCCCACAGCTATGCTGGGATCGCATGTTCCCTAAAGCTGATCCCCGACTTATCCTGGTTCACCCTCTGTGTAATTGAGGATGTCTTACAATGAGATAACCAGCCCACACTCTGGAGTTAAAAGAAACTCACCATCTTCCTCACTAACAGAAAAGAACAGAAGTGTGCAATCCCGTCTCCCATAGTGGGCCCTCACCAAAGCATCCCCAGTTGGCTTGAGGACGTGTTTTGCAGTTAAACATCACTTTGGATGGATGGGTGTGTGTTATTTTCTGGGAATTTACTTCAAAGAGAATTGTGCAGGGCACAGTGAAAACTTGGCTCCCCCTGGACTGGGAAAAGACTTCCTGTCCTAATCCTGTCCATTCAGGAAACAGACTTGACCTCGCCTACCATCCTCCCCAGTGCTGAGTCTTTAGATTTTAAAGTGCTTCCTCACGGAGACTCCAGTCCCCTGAAGGCCAGAGCAATAATAAACTGAGTGTTAGAGAACGAGTCTGCTGGGAAGCTCGGCAGACAGATACCAATGTGTCTGCAAAGCGAAGATGAGAAACAGTTGCAGGTGAGTCCCTGAACTCCCTTCATGCCTCTGACATTAGCTGGCAGAGCATTTGCCGGCATGGCATAGGCCTCCAGTTCCTCTGTAAACAGATTGCTTCTCTTCATAACTACAATCTTTAGCAAAGTCTCTTTGTCTATTAAATGGTACCCAATAGGTTTGTGGTTAAGATTAAATGAGCGAATGCTCAATCCTTAGCTCCCCACAAGATCCCTAGCAAATGGCCATAGTCATTAGCTACGATTGCAGTCTATCCACTAAACACCTCAAGCAGAAAGGTAGATCTTTAAACATATCCAGTTACAGTTTTGCTTAGGAAAATGCAGTGTTACGTCCAAGCATCAGGAAGGTCATGTACTCAGGAACGGAAAGCTAACCTGCTTTGGGTTCCTTCATCATTTATCCTCACTGTGCATGTCCTCTAATCAAGTGGTCCTGAACGAAAACTCTACTGTAATAGGACCACCGTGTGGCTCATGACGATGCAAGTTTCCAAGAATGACAACTGCATGGACTATGCAGACATGACCACTCCTGCGTGGCAGTGGGGCAAGAGGAAACTATAAAATCAATCTGAAGACAGAAGGAGACATGTGAACATGGTTTGGATCAGCTACTCAGTCACTGGTGTTCCTTTTGAAAATTGGAAGGAAAGACAGTATCTCCCACAAATGGTCAAACTGGATCTCCACCTTGGACCCTATCATTCACCCTGCACAAAAGTCAACTCTAAATGGAACAAAGACCTCAATGTAAAACCTGAAACCCTGAAACGGTTAGAAGAAAACATAGTCAGTGCCCTGCAAGATATAGGAGCAAGAAAGGGCTTTCTGAATCAGACATCATTTGCTCAGGCATTAAGGTCAACAATCAGCAAGTGGGACCTCATTAAACTAAAAAGCTTTTGGGGGCTGGAGAGATGGCTCAGTGGTTAAGAGTACTGGCTGCTCTTGTAGAAGACCTAGGTTCAAATCCCAGCACTCAAATGGTGGCTAACAACCATTTGTAATTCTAGTTCCAGGGGATCCAACGCCCTCTTCTAACCTCTGTAGGCATTGCAAAACACAGGTGCACTTACATATATGCAGGCAATACACATAAAATAAAAATAATAAAAAACCCCGAAATTAAAAAGCTTTTGTACAGCAAAAGAAACAACCAAGGACTTGAAGAGAAAATGCATAGAGTGGGAGAAAAATCTTCCTCAGAGACACATCTGACAGAGGTTTAACATTCAGAATATGTAAAGAACTCGGAAAACAAAGAATCAAGAAAGGAAGCTGAGGAGCTGAACAGAGAGTTCACAAAAGAAGAAATAAAGAAGGCTAAGAAACATCTTAAAATGTGTTCAGCATCCTTAGTAATTGGGGAAATACAAAACAAAACCACTTTAAGATTTCATCTAAACCAGTCAGACTGGCTAAGATCAAGAGAACAAATGATACCAAATGTTGGAGAGGATGTGGGGAAAGGGGAACTCTCATCCACTGCTGGTGGGGCTGCAAACTTGTGTACCCACTATGGAAAGCAGTGTGGAGAACTCTTAAAAAAACAAAAATGAACCTAGCATATGACCTGGTTATACCACTCCTTGGCATATACCCAAAGGACTCATCCTAGTGCAGAGACACTTGTGCAACCATGTTGGTTGCTGCTCTTTTCCTAATAGCTAAGAGATGGAAGCAAAAACTGTCCTTTAAATCCCTTTGACCGCATTAGTATAGGCCTCAAACTATGGCTGTTAAACATCTAAGGTTAGTTCCACCAGTCTGATACTTTTAATTATCATGTGCTATGTAGATAAGGCTTGGGTAAAAAACCAAATATTCTCAGATAAGACGTGACTAGATATATATTTTGTACCTTAAACTAGTTGACTAAACTATGACCACAGAAATTTTAAGATTATGTATATATTATTTTTGTCTCATCCTTTATATATCATAACAAACCTACACAGACCTTCATCACTTGCTTGTGCTTTCTCATTTTTTCTGTTTATTTTGGAAAATATCTCCATTTCCCATATTGTTTTAACATCTTTTACATTTTCATTTTCTCTTTAAAAAAATAATTATGAGACATAATAGTATTAACAAATAAATTTTTTGTCTGTTATGATACTTTTTTCTTGGGGATGCTAAGCAATGCTTATTCCCTTTTAACGTTCTAGTGTAGAGCCAATGTTTGATTAAAGTTTTACTGGGGAACCAATGAATTTATTGAGCTTACTTACGAGATAACTGAGGGGTTGCTGAGGTGTATGATGACCTGAGGGTATGGACACTGGAAAGCCTTTATACAGCATGGGTTTTGCATTCTCTTCCTAGCCTTCTCCAAATCGTAAACTTACCTAAATCCAGGAGGCCATGTGTGATTAGGGTCAAATTGCATACAGTTAGCTGGGAAGAGTGTCTGGATAAAGACCCTGCTTGGCCCTCCTAAAGACCCTGCTTGGCCCTCCTTTAATGAATGAGCACAACCGTCAACAAGCCCACACTGCTTGGCCCTCCTCTAATGAATGAGCACAACTGTCAAAATGCCCAATTGTGACAAAGTTACTAATGTGGTCAGAAGGACTTAAAGGACAGTTTTTGCCCCTTGCCCTCCAAGGTTGACTAAGTTCCAGGGGACTATGGAACATACTTCAAAAAGTCCTGTAACTGTGGTGAGTCACCTGTCCTCTTGTTCAGGGAGG
>NW_008360172.1:154671-154911 GCF_000622305.1 Nannospalax galili
GATCTGGCATAGTAATCCTTCAAGCGTTGCTCTTTGTGCTCAGAGTTGTTTGGCTATCCGGGGTCTTTTGTGCTTCCATATGAATTTAAGGACTTTTTAGTTTTTTTCTAATTCTGTGAAGTATGTCATGGGGATTTTGATTGGGATTGAACACTGATTATAACCACTCCAACAGCTATCAAAATACCCCAAAGCAAATCCTGAATCCATCACTCTAGAGTCCAGCCTTGGAAGACAAAA
>NW_008360172.1:155709-160872 GCF_000622305.1 Nannospalax galili
TGGATTTTATCAAAACACCTTATATGCATGTATGAAATTCTAAATAAATTATTTAAACAAAATAAAGAACACAACTACTTCATCTTAAAAAAAAAAAAGAGAGATGGAAGCAACCTAAATGTCCCTCAACTGGTGAGTGGATAATGAAATTGTGGTATATTTACACAATGGAGTTCTCCTCAGCAGTAAAGAAAGAGGAAATCATGAAATTTGCAGGTAAATGGATGGATCTAATATACTAAGTGAAGTAACACAGACTCAGAAAAACAAAAGATATATGTTCTCCCTCATATGTGAATCCTAGCACCAAATCCTTATATGTGAGTGCATATCCTGATGTAATTGCAGGAACCAGGAAATGGAAGGGAACCAGGGGGGTAAAGGAAAAGGAGGAACCTAAGAGAGAACAGTAGGGGACAAGTGATACCAAAAGGGGGTAAAATGGGGTATTTAAATGAGAGAAGAGTGAGAGTTCTACAAGGAACCATGTGAGTCAATGGGGAGAAGGAGCTCAAGAGAGGGGAACCATAGGAGACAGATATTATCAAGGGTGAAATGGGGAAAATTGGGTCCTAAAAATTGGGAGGAAAGAGGGACAGATGGATGGATGGATAGATGATAGAGAGATAGATGATAGATAGATAGATAGATGATAGATAGATAGATAGATGATTGATAGATAGATAGATGATAGATAGATAGATAGATAGATAGATAGATAGATGATAGATAAAGACAATGCTTAGCAAGAGTGAAAAATCAGGAGAAATGTATTAGTTCAAAAGCCTACTGAAAAATTACACATACAATATCTTTACATGAGTCCATGTGTATAGCTGAAGGCTACCTAACAAGAAAATGTGCCAGACAGGAAAAACCTCCCTTCAAGTTGTAGGCCAGGGTCATCCAAGAGACTCCCAAAATTACACAGGCTATTGCCACAGCCCTTGATTGCCTCCCAGAACTTGAAGGTAAGACCCTATTGCTGAAGGTAAGACCCTCCCTGAAGTCTAGCTCTCATAGCTTTGGAGAACACTATGCAAACTGCTAAGGGAGAACATCAATCGATGGTCCATCCCCAGCTTCAAGGTCTAATAAACATGACAATGACAAGCACAGCAAACTATATTGGGGCAGTAGTAGCACTTTTATCTTGGGGCTAATCAATAGCTACCTAGTCAGACTAAAAGCCCACTCAATGGGAGGGAACTCATGTGTGGTACTGTAGACATACCCAAATATGCATGGCTGGACAGGTCATAGATCTTAGAGAAGGCCCTAAGGCTGTCATATCCCAGACAAATGTAATTTCTTGCTATATGCTAAATGTGAATCCTCATATTTACAGACAAGTATGCCAGTTACCACTCATCAAAGAAGCTTCTTTTTCAATAGTAATAATAATAATAATTAATAATAATACTAACAGAGATTATTACTGAGTTCCAGTACTGGTCACACACAGAAAACAAGTGTCTGTGACATGTCCAACCCTAAGTGACACATCTACAATGGAACCTCGACACCTCAGGCTCAAGGAGCAAGGCAGAATAAGGGATGTGGCGGACACAAATGCATCTCTCAGCTCTCATCAAGGAAGCTCCCTCATGCAACAGAGGGACATAATCACAAAAGGCCACAAATGGCCAAAGTGTAGAGAATGAGTCTACCGAGAGTGGGTCTCTGGACAGGAATCCTATATTAAACTTCACCGTGCCGGGGCTCAGGGACCATTGCAGAAGAAGGGGCGGAAAGATTGTAAGAATGAAGGAAGAGGTGCGTGACCATAAGAACATAGCATCTTACAGGCTCCTGGGACCCCGCTCATAGGAATCTACAGCAATTGTGTCAGCAAACTCAAGCAGACAAAAACCCAGCATAGAGCTGTGGCACTATGGGCAGTTGATTCCTGCTGGGAGAAGGAGAGCTGATCTTCTTTAAGGGAGGGACTCCAGATAGGCGTCCACTAGGTCTAGACCCAGTGGATGAAGCTGCACTGAGGGATGTCTGGAGGCACTAACTGGACTCGATAGGCCTTCACATAAACGGCAGAATGCATGAAATTTGGTGGTGGTGTGGGGGGGGTATGGGTGGGTGTGGATGGGGAGGGTATAAAGATGATTAAGATATTTTGTATGAAAAACACAAAAATTCAATAAAAATAAATAAAACTAAAAATTTTAAAGGACAAAATGTTTTTCAACACACGGTACAGCACATGTACAGTACAAACCACTTTCCTGTCATTCTCTAAACAATACAATATGACAGGTTTTACCCAGCATTTCCATTGTTATAGCTATTATAAGCAACCTAGAAGTGATTTAAATAAGCAGAAAGACGTGTGTAGGATGCAGGCTCATACCATCCCATTTCATATCAGGGACTCGAGCATCTGCACATTTTGGTACCTGCAGGGGGCCCTGGAACCGTCTATCCCATCACAATGAGGGATGACTTCTAAGCATGCACTTTTCACAGTTTCAGAATTTCAAAACGCTAATACATTTTGCCTCTGTGTGGCAAAGAGAAATAAATGCCTTCCTTGTTTTCTTAGTGAATGATGCCCAGGGCCCATCAGCTCTCATGCAAATGTCTCCAAGTGGGGCAGACCCTCCCTGGTGTGCACTGATGTGTTGAATAGGAATGTGCTGTAAAATAATCACGTATCCAGGATCTTCCTTATTTATTTAATCTTGCCTTATGGCAAAACAGAATACCCTTGTTTGATTCTGTTCTTTCTTGATTAATCCGTGGTACTTTTATAAGACAGATTCTCCCACCCTCCACCCCAGAGGATTTTAATTATATCTGAGGTAAATTTGCATCACAGACAAGTCAGACAAAAATTTGAAAGTGCTTTCTCCTTTTGGTCTTAGACTGTCTACTAGTCCAACATATTTTATACTGAAGAAATAATAAGCAGGCATTCCAACATGATTCCTGAAGAGTGTGCCTATGGAGAGATATTACGAAAATCATACACCGTTTCCCTTCCTGTTGAACAAAACAAGAAAGCCTTCCATTTTTAATCACCCACTACAGAGCGCCTGTTATTCAAAAATGTGGGGGTGATGGCAGGCTTCCTGCAAAGAGCTCTAAGCTGAAGGCAGGAATTTTGGCTGCTGAGAACCGCATTCTGCCTGCGTCAGCAGTTCACAGCAATGCTCTCCTCTGTGGTTCAGGAACCCCTGTCACATCAGACAATGGCTATTTGATAGGAAAAAAGCCATGGGTGCTGACTGTACTGGAGAGTGTGTTCTGAGTAGCAACAAACAGAAACATACTGTGGTCCACTGCCTGGTGAAATTACTTTGGGGTATTTAAATATTATAATATGCATGAGTTATTGGATGGGAACTCTGGAAATCAGTCCTGAAAAATTAACTATTTCAACTCTGAAACATATATTATTTAATCTCCTAACTAAACTGTATAATGAATAGTCTTCATTTTAAAATCCATCGGGCCCTACTTGCTAAAATCTCCCTCCCTCCCTCCTTCTCTCCCTCTCATCTCAACAATTAAAAGAAAACAGGATGAAAAGAATGAATGCGGGTTTCCAAAATACTGTATAATAAACCTTTTTGCTTCCATTTAAAATCATGAATTTAGGATAGGAACAACTGTATTTTTGTAGACCTCTGCTCTCCTTGGTTCTTGGTCCCAGAGATATGATCTGTGTCTTGCAGTTGCAATCACAGGGCTGATGGATTTGGCACAGCTTCCCAGTCTGTGATCCCACAATGTCAAATGTGTATCCTTTGTAATCATCTCCCAAAGTCACACTGGACCATTTCACTCTTGCACTCCAGCATCTCATTACCCGAGAAATATATATTTTTAAAATGTTCAACCTTGGGCTGGAGAGATAGCACAGCAGTTAAGAACACTGACTGTTCTTGCAGAAGACCTGGGTTCGAATCCCAGCACCCACATGGCAGCTAACAACTGTCTGTAACTCCAGTTCCAGGGGATCCGACAGTCTCTTCTGACCTCTGCGGCATTGCACGACATGGGTGCACTTACCTACATGCAGGCAATACATACATACACATAAAATAAAAATGATAAATAAAATATTTTTAAAAAACATTCAACATCTTTTGTCAATCAGGGATACCCAAATTAAAATCACTTTCAGATTTCACCTCATCTTATCAGAAAAGCTAGGATTCAAAACACAACAACACATGTTGGTGATGACGTGGAGAAAGAGGAACTCTTAACCACTGCTGGTGGGAGTAAAAACTGGTGCAGCCACTATGGAAATAAGTATGAAGATTCAAAAAAAAAAGAAGCTTGAAATTGGTGCTGAAGCGACGGCTCCAAGATTAAGAGCGCCGGCTGCTCTTACAGAAAACCTTGGCTCAGTTCCCATCACTCACATGGCAGCTAAGAATCGTCCTTAGCTCCAGTTCCAGGGAATCCAACACCCTCTTCTGACCTCCATGGGCATTGCATAACATGGGTCCACTTACATACATGCAGGCAATTCACTTATACACATAAAATACAAATAGTAAGTAACTAAGACTTGAACTTGATCTACTAAATGATCCAGCCATACCACTATGCATCACATACGCCAAAGACTCTGTACCCTACTGTAGAAATACCTGTCTATCCCTGTTTGTTGCCGCCCTTTTCATCACTCAACTGATGAATGCATAACGAAAGTGCTACATATACACAGTGGAATCTTATTCAGGTCTTTAAAAAAATCAAAATTACAAAATTTGTAAATAAATGGATAAAATGGGTAACCCAGACCCAGAAAGACAAATATCACATATTTTCTCTTATAGCTGTGTTGGCTTTGAAATCCTAGATATGCGTGCTTCAGTTTAATAATCTAGAGAAGTCAGGAATCTAGTAAATAAATGGCCAAGGGGGAGGCTTCCCGACGTGGGGGTGGGGGGAGGCTATCTGACGTGGGGGAGGCTTCCTGGGAGGGGAGGTAGAATGCATTGATATAAACGGAGAAAGAGGACTAACAGAGTAGGAAGGATAAATGAGGTGAGGACGGAGAGGGCAGGGCAGGCAGAGGAGGGAGTGTGGGGAGGAATAGCCAACACTACAGTCCTTTAGAAAAGGTCAAATGGAAATCTGCCAGTGTGGAAGCTACTTAAAGTGTGTGTGTGTGTGTGTGTGTGTGTGTGT
>NW_008360172.1:160895-161984 GCF_000622305.1 Nannospalax galili
GGGAGAGTGTCTCTACTAGACACCATAGGCTAATAAATAAAACCCCAAGCCAGGAATGGATTCCCTCTCTTGAAGGTGTGGACGAGGGTTCCATAGACCCTCAAACAATACTGTTTATTGTTCTTGCTCTTGGTTACCCACTAGAACTTCAGAGTAAGACTTTATTGCTGAAGACACTACATACATGAGTTGCAGATCAAACAAGGAGAAATCAAGCTGGTGCTGACTTCAGAGCCTCATCTCTACTGGCTAGTGTTTATAGTACCAGAACGTGCTATGCATGCTAACAGGAAGGGAAATAATGATCATCAGACTTACCCAGCTGTGAACCCTGTGACCTACAACAACTGTCAGGTAAGCTATGTCCACTGCTGCAACTGTGGCATGAACATTATGGGAGAAACCAACCACTTTCTGATTGAATAAGGTTCACTTTATTGGATGGAGCCGATACCTGATGATGATTTCAGGTGACCTAAGGCTAGTCATGTCACAGGGCATAGGGGAGAGCCCAACACTAGTTTTCTGTTAAATGGTCATAGTATTAATTTGGCTCATAAGGACGTAGTGCTATATCCATAGGTTAATGCATCTCTCAACTCTCACCAGAGAAGTTTTCTTATACAACAGATAGTGATTGGCACAGAGACCCACAACTATCCTACATGCAGAGAACAAGATGCTGCAGAACATTTATTCCTGAACAGGACACCTGTATCAATCCTCTGCCTCCCAAGGCTCAGGAGTCATTGTGGAAGAGAGGTCAGAAAGATTCTTAGAGCCAGCGGTGGTAGATGACCACAAGAAAACAGTTTCCCAGATGGCTAGTTAGTTGGTCATATGAACTCACTGCAATGGTGACAGCTTGCACAAATCCCATGCAAGCTCAAACTAGACAGAATCCCAACATAGATTTGGGGAGGTGGGTAAAACACCTCGACCCTATCTGAGCAACTATTGGCAGCTGCTGACTGCTGGGAGGGGGATAAACAATCTCTTTCAGAGATGGGATTCTTGCTAAGTTAATGGATGGATCCACAGCAAAAGACATTTGAGGACACAAATTAGACTGCATAGGCTATACATATA
>NW_008360172.1:162072-164360 GCF_000622305.1 Nannospalax galili
TTATAAGTTGGGCTAGAGGCAGTAAAGGGAAGCTACAGTTAGGGGAGATGTTCTAAATATCATCAAATTATATTGTATGAAAATTTCAAAAATTCAATTAAAAAGAAAATCTCAGCTCCCATCTTCCACACAAGCCTTTCTGCAGAAGAAAGTCCCAGCTATGCAGCTGTATCCGAGGTGTCCTTCTAGGGACTGCTGGGTGAAGACCTGTCCTCTGAGGAAAGAAGGGAAGCTACAGTTAGGGGAGATGTTCTAAATATCATCAAATTATATTGTATGAAAATTTCAAAAATTCAATTAAAAAGAAAATCTCAGCTCCCATCTTCCACACAAGCCTTTCTGCAGAAGAAAGTCCCAGCTATGCAGCTGTATCCGAGGTGTCCTTCTAGGGACTGCTGGGTGAAGACCTGTCCTCTGAGGAAAGACTAACTTGCATTTAGCTCAACTTGATCTAGAATTAGTTTGTGGTTCTGGGGATCAAATCCTAGACTCCCTCCTGCCAGACAAGGGCCCTACCAGCTAAGCTACACCCCAGCCCTAGAATTTCTTAATAACACCATTATTCTAGGAGAATTGTTGACTCACTATAAACAGTGAGAAAATAGACTTGTTTGGGAAAGTTTTTTAGCTAAAGTTGAATTGGAGGAGTCTGTTGAGTGCTTTATCTCCTTGTTTAGCAGTTTACATCTTCTTGGACTCTTGGACGAATCAGGCTGGAGAATGGTTTCCCTAGAACATGCCCTGATCTATAAGAGGCAAAGTGGAATTCCTCTGAACTCGCCTCAGACCCTAGAAACGAAGCTACACTGATTTGAATCCCCTGCAGCTCATTCTGTAGAAGGACATCATGGTCTGTATGATCTGGAGACAGACACTTCAGGAACCTGTGGTGTTTGCGATACAAGTTTCCTGACTTTTATGTGAAGTTGGGCCCACCACTCATTCAATGGCTATTGTAGGAAAGAAAGCTCCAAAGATTTACAGCAATATTATTAGTACCAACAACCATTAGTACTCACTTCAAGAGTGACTAATTAGAGTTCTACTAGGTAACTTAAATGTGGTTATTAACGTGACAAGCAGATCAATATGTGATAAAGCAATACCATTTGCCAGTTCAAAACAAATTTATTCCGATTATAATTCTCAAGTGTCAGGTTGTCAAATGTATTGATCTCAAGAGACGAATTATAATTAATGCATTACTGAATGTCCAGTTTACCAGCTTTGCTACTGATAGTAAAATATTTTTATCTCCAGCAAGGAAAGATCAGAGAAGTTCTGAAAAATTTGTGTTTCATAAATTTAAACATGTTGCAGTTTGAATTTCATGCATTTTAACACCCCAAGAGTCATACTTTTGCATCATAGAAAACAAAGGGGGTGGGGCGAGCGACTGGAGAGATGGCTCCATGGTTAAGAGCACTGGCTGCTCTTGCAGAGGACATGGGTTCGATTCCTAGCACCTACATGGCAGCTAACGACTGTCTGTAACTCCAGTTCCAGAGGATCCAATGCCCTTTTTCTGACCTCTACAGGCATTGAACAACATGGGGGTGGGTAAAAATGCAGATGTCATTTCTGATTTTGGGTCTTGGAGTCAAGAGAAGGGAACCAGCGAATCAGGTACTGTAGAGCAAGAGGAAGGGAAGACACTTCCCCAGGGAGAATTCCCAAAGAGCGATGAGCAACAGGGCCTGAACGATGCCTTCAAGTGTTCTACGTGCTGTGTTCCTTCTTGGACAATGGAAACTGTCAGTAAAATTTGCATGCATCGGTGATTGTGTTCCTGGGAGATGGAGAACATAGCAGAAAGATGACCATGGTCTGTGGAGAAGAAAGACCCGCATGGCTCTTGTGACGCCTTCCCATCTCCACCACTGGACCAAAGGCTTCTCAGCAGAAACTGTGCACTTAGTGTCCACACCCACAGTTCCCTTCACTGCCAAGGCTATACGCCTGGTTAAACCGAACTGAATAAATACAGGTGAGTGGTATCTGATGGACGTTTTTCTCCTTGTACAGGAACCGAGCCTCCTGCTCACAGAGGTGAATTTGAATGGCCTCAGTTAAAATGATGCAGAGCTTGTTCTCCCTTCTGCAACTTGTGCCAGCTTTTTGCAACACAGGTGGTCCTTCTGATGCCAGGGGGGACAGGCTGCACCCCACGTGAACTGTGAGCCCCATTAGTGATTTGGGGCCACTGGATGGCTCAAGAGAGGCCCAGAGAAATTTGCTTTTGCTTTTGCTGGGTTGCTAGAAAAGGAGGGGGAGGGGAGGAAGTTTTT
>NW_008360172.1:164449-179699 GCF_000622305.1 Nannospalax galili
CTGGCACCAGCTAGCCTATAGAAAGATAACAGGATGTGGTTGGGGACTTTCAGGCCCAGAGATGAGGATAATTTGTAGACCTAGTTTCTAACAGGGCAAGGGAAATACTTACATCCGAGTCATTGATGCGATCAAATAAATATGAGTGAACACTCGCCAATCGCTGAAGCAATTTCTCTCTCGAAGTGTATTCAAAATGTTAATTCTACCGGGTTGAAGCTAACATGTAGACAGCAGATCATTACATTTCAATTGGGAACAGACTTCATATTTAACATAAACAGTCACGTCATTTTGGCTGCCTGCACCCAGAGCCACATTTAGAAAGTCTTCCGTGTAACCATGGGAACGGTTTTGCTTAAGCCCTGTTGCTTGTGTAAATCCAATTCATTCTGAATTAGCTGAGAAGTGGGCGGCAGGGCTGTGTGATTCGTCTATGTCCATGGCTTCCCGAGTTGCCTCTTAAAAAACGTGATGGGAAATTAAAGTTTTTTCTTTCTGTTTTTAGAGGTGGAAGCATGGATGAGACTGGGAGGCAGAGTCCTTTTCTCCAATGACAACAGCATCACAGAGAATGAAAAATAGGAAACCAGTTTCTGGTGTACAGAGACATTTCCTGTGCTTATCAGTTCCTTTGGCTAGGATAATCTTCCTTAATATGTCCAAGAGAGGAGTATGATCACGTGCATAATTTTACACATGGCATAAAAACCCCTAATAGAAATGTATTCACGTTAACACTTCTTCCTTTTCGTTCTAGGACAAATATCGTGAATTAGATTCAACAAAATGCCCTTTTTGGCTCCTTTAAAGCAGCTACTGGGTAGGTGACTAAGAAAAGAAGATATTTTTGCCTCCTAGACTACTGAAAGGAGAGCAGGCTTGAGTGGGCCCCAGGAGTGTCAGGGTAAAGAAAGAAAAGGGGATGGCAAGATACTGGCTGGCCAGGGACATGACAGTAAACTGCTTTCTGTGCCTCTAGTCTCTGTGACTAGAAATGGCTTTTCACTTCATTAAAACCCATGGACACTGCTCATCTTCAAGGTCAGGCCCAGTGTCATCAGATCTGGTACATATAGTCCTGTCTACTCATCCTCCCAAGAGATCATGTTTGTGTGTGCCTGTGGATACACATATACACGTAGATGGGCTTGTCTTGATTGAGCATGTGTGTGGCTGTGAGAGAGCCTTAGGTATCATCTTAGGTGCCTGTATTTTTTAGACAGGGTCTTTACTATGGAGGAACTTGCCAAGTACCCTAGACTGACTGACTGGTGAGCCCCAGGAATCTGCCTGACTCTGTCTCCCTGTGCTGGCATTAAAAGCATGCATGCTATCACGTTCAGAATTTTTTATCTGGGGTCTGGGGATCAAATTCAGGTATTTGTGTTTGTAAGACAAGCCCTTTGCTGCCTGAGCCATCTTCTCAACCCCAATAATTGCTAAGTTTTTGCTAATTGACCATACATTACAAATATGTCTGTGTTCTGCTTCCTTACAAGTGACTGTTTATCCATTTCCCCCGCCAGAAAGAGAGAGAGCAAGAGTGAGAGAGAGCTGTTGGAGGGGATACATCTTCTTTCCTAACTGACTAGAGTCTATTGCTGCTGGTAAGCCATACACAAACAGTGTTGATCAACCAACCAGTGCAGGTAAAAATGCAAAGGCAGCAGAGAGGCCAAGGCAAACATGCTTTGTTGATAGTTTCATCTAGCTTGGGAGTAAAGGATGATTCTACGGAGGACGGTTATGGAGGCTTAGAGAGAAGAGGGGAGGGGAGGGGAGGGAAGGGAAGGGAAGGGAAGGGAAGGGAAGGCTACTGTGGCCCTAAAATATACCAGAAATTATAGTGTCCATCTTGAGAAGACACTTGAAGTAGCCTGGAAAATGGTCACCCAACATACACAGCCCTGTCCCAGGAAGCTGTAAGTCTGATTTGAAAAGTCAACTTTGTAAATGTGACTAAGATTCTTGAGATAGTGCGATAACTCTGTGTTGTCTGGGTGGGCACTGAATGCCACCTTGGCTCTCATAAAAGACATTTCAATTATCGTTGTACAAGAACTCACAGATAGAACAGAAAACAGGCCCAAAGAAGAATGCAGACCCTGGAGTAGTGTGTATACAAGTCAGGAAGTGCAGCAGTCATAGGAAACCAGGGGAGTCCAGAACTGTTTCCATGCCAGAGTCTCTGAGAGAGTTGGGGGGAGTTTGGCCTTTCTGACAGCACTCAGATTCTGCCCAGAGCTGTTATTTAGAGAGAATAAATCTCTGGTTCAAAAGGTGTGAAGTTTGTAGTAATTTGTTACAGTTTCTGTAACCATAAGGAACTAACACAAAACTTATGTCCTACACATTTTTATTAACGAAGCAAGACTTAAGTGGGGAATAGTAACATTATAGCCAAGTTCACAGAGAAATCCCCAGCCAAGCTGAGAGTCAAACCCAAGTTGCAACAGTGTCAGAACTGTGTAGATAGCTCACCTTTATCCAGTGTGCATAGAGCTGTGTGGATAGCTCACCGTTATCCAGTGTGCATAGAGCTGTGTAGATAGCTCACCTTTATCCAGCGTGTGTAGAGCTGTGGAGATAGCTCACTTTTATCCAGTGTGTGTAGAGCTGTGTAGATAGCTCACCTTTATCCAGCGTGTGTACAGCTGTGTAGATAGCTCACCTTTATCCAGCGTGTGTACAGCTGTGTAGATAGCTCACCTTTATCCAGCGTGTGTACAGCTGTGTAGATAGCTCACCTTTATCCAGTGTGTATAGAGCTGTGTAGATAGCTCACTTTTATCCAGTGTGTGTACAGCTGTGTAGATAGCTCACCTTTATCCAGCATGCATAGAGCTATGTAGATATCTTACCTTTGCCCGTGTGCATAGAGCCAGTCTCGATGCAAACTGCATTGTTTTAGTGACTCGATTTTGGCACTGTTTTGAGGGTTGAGACACCGTAACTGGCTGGATCCCTTTAGCAAAACAGAAATAGAGATTTCATCAGGTGACTGATTTAGGCAGACCTGTGGACTTCTCCCTGAATCAAACCCCAAGTAGAAAACTACATAAGCATCTGTTGACAAAGCTTAACTGCAGTTCCGAAATCACCAGCGGTGCCAGTTCTCCACAGCTCACCTTTATCCAGTGTGTGTAGAGCTGTGTAGATAGCTCACTTTTATCCAGTGTGTGTAGAGCTGTGTAGATAGCTCACCTTTATCCAGCATGCATAGAGCTATGTAGATATCTTACCTTTGCCCGTGTGCATAGAGCCAGTCTCGATGCAAACTGCATTGTTTTAGTGACTCGATTTTGGCACTGTTTTGAGGGTTGAGACACCGTAACTGGCTGGATCCCTTTAGCAAAACAGAAATAGAGATTTCATCAGGTGACTGATTTAGGCAGACCTGTGGACTTCTCCCTGAATCAAACCCCAAGTAGAAAACTACATAAGCATCTGTTGACAAAGCTTAACTGCAGTTCCGAAATCACCAGCGGTGCCAGTTCTCCACAGCGCTTTATAAATGTCAAGGGAGAAATGGTGGCCTTCCTCTCGGCCCTGTGCAAGGTGACCTGCTCGTCTCATGAGTTGCTTCAACTGTGCTAGGGCCTGTTCTGTGTGAGTGGAAAATTTCTTTACTTCTTGGATTAATATTTTGGCACGAATAGAAAAGACAAAAAGTGTAAGTTAAAAAAATGAGATACATATACATTTTCAAGAATGCTGAGGAGATAACTTGAGCCAAAAGGAGACGGGAAATGACCTGAGCTTGGGTAGGAGGTACTGTGTATCATAACCAATGAAAGTCTCTCCCTGAAAGAGAAAGCTACCGAACAGGTAGAAAGCACAAGAGAAGACAATTTTGGGATTTCTGGGGGGAAGAAGTTGGGGCAGATGCAGTCAGGGTAGAAGAAGTTGGGGCAGATGCAGTCGGGGCTGATGCAGCCAGGGCAGATGAATGTCGGGATCAGGAGGCCATGAGACCAGAGAAGGTTGGGGGCTCCGCTGTAGAGGGTCTGGGAAGGCTACGGACAGGACTCTGTTTTGCTCTGAGTGAGGTAGGAAGCTATTAGGGTCTGCACTGAGGAAATATGACTCTCCTTCCCAAAGCATCACTGCAAAGAACACCCGGAAGAGAGCCAGGCCTGAAGCCCAGCTGACAGCAGCAAGGTCCTCCATGTCCGCATCATTTCCTCGCCGCTGAAAGTTGTGTCATCACAGTCCCTGAGGCCACTAGTCCATGCACGACCTTCAACCTTGCTTTTTTAATAATGACGCTGCAAACACAAATGACCTACACAGTTAAATCTCTTGCTGTAATTGATGCTTATTTCTATCAAGAGAAATAAAACAGAAAGCTAATTTTTTTGATAGCTAGCTTTTTCTTCTTAAAACATATTTTACTTACTATTTTTATTTTATGTGTCTGATAGTTTGCCTGCATCGTGTGTAAGTACACCATGTGCATGCAATGCCTGCAGAGGACAGAAGGTGTCAGATCCCCAGGGAACTGGAGTTACAAGTGGTTGCTAGCTACCATATGGGTGCTGGGGATTGAACCCGGGTCCTCTGGAGGAACAGCCAGTGATCTTAACCACGGAGCTGTCTCTCCAGCACCAAAAGCTAGCTTTTGCTTAATGCCCCAAATTTCACCTAACTTAGAAAGAAAGAATACCAGTGACTTCCTTCAGTTTTCTGGGAATCTTTTAGAAGTATATTAAATACAGTTTCACCAAGGATCCTTTCACCGTATCTGTAACTTAGAATTTCTCATACATATATAGATAGATCTAACTGGTTTCAACATTAGTGTTATTGTAACGTGTGGTATGGATTCTCCACTTATGGGGTGTGAGAGAGAACAGAGGTTGAAGAAACCAGGAGTACTCAGATGATAGGGGTAAGTTAAAGGCAGGCCAGGAGCAGTCACCATTCCGTAGCCACAGGCACTGAATTCTGGGACTCATGAGGACAGCACTGCAGATGTTGACATTTCATATATAAATTGTATAGCATTAGCATTTAACCTGCAAGCGTCCTCTTGCATATTTTCAATCACCTCTAGATTATTGTGATGGCTATTTTTGATTGTCAATTTGCTACAACCTAGAATCATCTGGAAAGACTCTCAATGAGGGATTGGCTATATTAGATTGGCCTGAGGGCATGTCACTGGGGGAATCGTCTTGATTATATTAATTCATGTGGGAAGATCCAACCCATTGTGGCTGGCATTATTCCCTGTGCAGGGACCCTGGACTGTAAGTGTAGAGAGACCAAGCTAAGAACAACTGAGCCTAGATGCTTTTATTTCTCTCTGCCCTTGACTGTGGATGTTATGTGACCAGCTGTTTGAAATTCCTGTCTGGACTTCATGGCAATGATCCACTATAACCTAGAATTGTGAGCCAAAATAAACCTTTTTCCCCATAAGTTGTTTTTGGTTAGGGTATTTTATCATCACAATAGGGAACAAAACTAGGACAGGTATTACCACCAATATAATGTAGATTTTACAGTCATCCCATATTATGGGAATAGTGACTAGGAGAAGTCTGTGCTTGCTTAGTGCAATGCACGAATATATTTTCTATTCATGTTCAACTGAATTTGCAGAAGGCTGACTCTCTAAGAGGTGCCCCAGTGCCATCCCTATATCACTTCTCTGTACTTAAGAGAAGCCTCATACTCCACAAACACCACCATCCAGCTGGCACCTCCAGGTGCAGACCTTGCTCTAAGCCCCCTCCCGCAGGCACAGTAGGCATCTTGTATCCATCATCTATATGGCAAAGGGTTTAGAGATGTAGTCTAGAGATACATTTGAAAATCATAGACTCACAGACACCTTTGGAACGCCTTGGGTCTCTATGATCAAGCCAAGTGGTTTTCAGGTTAGGACGTCAAAAATTTCCAAGTCGATTTTGTTCCATTTTCTTGTTCTCAGTAAGGCAAATACCATCCTTAGAGCAATGCTTCTCACTCAAGAAAGAACACAACAGGCGACTTCTGGGGTGTATAGCGTAAGGAGAAGAGATTCTTCAGTTGCCACTTAACAGCTTTTCTCCAGCCCCAGTCAGTCTGATCTCACACTTGAGAAAGAACTCCTGTCTCTCATCTCTGTCTGATTTTGTAACTTCAGAAATGCTTTTGTAAATAAAGATTCCAAAATGGTCTTGTGGCAAAACAAGTGTTTTCCTTTTCTTCTTGATTTTTACTGAGGACTGAAATTTTTGAAATCCATCATCGTTTACATTCTTAAATCCTATTTTCCTTCCTGCTTTGGAAACCAAACATTTACCATGCTGGCAATTCTGCACTGACATTTCTCTTTCGTTTTTTCTCTGCCAGAATTGCTGGTGTTTCCCCCCACACAGCCTTCGTTTTCTGTGAATACATACTGTGCCTATTCTAAGAAGCTAAGACGCAAACTCCAAAGAACAAATGCTTAACAAAAAATGAGTCAGTTTTAGGAAGCAGTCCCAAGCTCTGCTAGCAGCTAATCACCGCAGCGCTGGGATTTCAGAGTGGAGCTATGTGTCTTTTTAGAGGCTGTAAAGAGGAGTTAGTTTTCAGGGAACACAAAGGTGGTCAAAGTGTCAATCAATCCACAGCCTTCCATTGTGAAACAGACTCCAACGCTGAAATATAATTGAATGCTTTTTGATTCTTGGTTTTTCATGGGCATGAAGGTTTGACGTGAATAAAATATCACAAATACAAATTCTTAAGAAGAGGGTGTGGAAAGAGAGTCTTTAATTACACTGTGTGAAAGAGCAGAGGAGAACAAGGAAGGGACAGAATGCTCAATGTTTTGCTAAACATCTGACATACTGTAAATCATACAATCTTCACAAAGATTCACAAAGATTAACAGCAAAATGTCTAGGCGCCTGGTGCCTGGTTTCAAATCCTGACCTCCCAATTCACCAGCTGGGTGACGTTGAGAAAATCATTTAACTTGACTGTATTTCAGTTGCTGTTTTTCTTAATCTGTGAAAGTAAAATAATAGTATCCACCCCCAAGTTATGAAGGCAGATGAGTCAATGGGGCACTGAGGCAACTCAATGGGTAACGATACACAAAGAGGTAATACTAGGCAAAAGGCAAAATAGAAGACTAGTAGGCACAGAATTCTTTCCTCTGATCCTAAACTATTGCTTCTTCAGGTATATGGAAGTGAAACTAAATTTACATTAAGACTTAAGAGCCAGAGATGGTGGACGACCACAAGGAAATCATGTCGTCTGTGCACAACAGAGCAGTTGCACATATGAACCCACAGTGCTTATGACAGCATGCACAGGACCTGCACGAGCCCAAACCAAACCAAATCCCAGCATGGAGGAAGGAGGTGGGCAAAAAGCCCCAGCCCTAGCTGAGGAACTATTTTGCAATTGATAGCTGCTGGGAGAGGGACAGTCAGTTTTCTTTAAGGGTGTGACATTGATCACTTTCAGGGACAGACCCACACCCAAGAGCATTTGCTCAACATAGATTAGACTCAATGGGCCTTTAAGAAAAGAAAAAAGTTAAATAGAGGACAAGAAGCCGAGGGAGAGGCAGCAGTGTGGGGTGGGGTGGGGAGGGTCTGAATATGATCAAAATGCATTGCGTGAAGTCCTCAAATAATCAATAAAAGTGATTTTTAAAGTTATGAGCTGACAACATTATAAAAGTAATGTGACGGAGGAAAGATAATCTTTTCAGTAAGTGATAAGGAATAAGTCTGTGTGAAAAACAGCTACAGTCTAATCCTTAGAATTGAGATAAAATATTGAGTTCAAATGGATTATTGGCATACATGCAGAATGGTAAACTGCAAAAAAATTGTAGAAAAAAAATAAGAAAAAAAATCAGCATCTAGGGATAGGCAAAGTGTTCACAGACTTGAACCAGAAAGGGAAAAAGTTATAATTTGAATCTCAACAAAATTTAAAGCCATTTGAACTGTAAAACCTCCTGTTAAGAGGATAAAGAAACTCATTGGTCATCACATCTCTATACTGCCTGCCCACATTATATGCCCTGTGGCCACACCTGGCTTATTCTGTAGCTGCTGGGGATCCAAACTCAGATCCTCCTGCACAGCAAATGTGCTTATCTACTGAGCCATCTCCCTAGACCCCTGCCCTACAGTTTTGAAAGATAGTATTACCACTGAAGGATGCTGGGTGAACTAGGGCATTACTATGTGTAACTCTCATAACTGTAAGTTCTTAGATCTCAAAACAAAAACATTAATTTTAAATAGAGTTATGGGGGTCAGCAAGATGGTCAAGTATGAGAACCTGAGTTGGATCCTGGGGACCCACATATGGTGGAAGGAGAGACCTGACACCTGCAAGCTGTCTTCTGGGCTTCACACATGTGCCAATGCATACATGTATGCATAAACATTAAATACATGTAAAAAAAAACCTTGAAATTATGAGACTAAATTGCTCTTTTTACTGAATCTTTTTCAATCCCATGTAATCAGAACTGCAGCTAGCTCCATTTCAGCAGAAAAATGTAACCTACTAGTCAAGATCTTAATAAAATTTTCCCCAATCATGTGATTCTCCCCTTAAAAGTCTCTCACAGCCTCATCTAAATGGCTCTGTCTTCTTGTTTTCCTTAAATGGAATGGAAGAGAAAATGATGCTATGTTCAGAACACCTCTTGTAGAATAAATGATTTCTGAGGGCAGAATTCATTAACGTTTACTCTCAACTGGTAATTCATGAGCTAAATCTCTCAGTGTCCTAACCACTGGTTCAACCAACAGCATTTTGTCATTATTTTAGTTTCCCTGGTTATAATAGGAGAAAGACTGATGAATCAAAAGCCTGGAGAGAGAGAGAGAGAGAGAGAGAGAGAGAGAGAGAGAGAGAGACATGTGCAGGTGTGGCAGCTAGAAGTTTACACTGAGAATCTTCATCATTCCTTATTCGTTGAGGGAGGGTCTCTCAGTGGAACAAAGCTCACTGAGGCTCATTGAGCTAACCAGCCTCTCTGGGAAATTCCCTGCCTTCTGCTATCCAGTGCTGGAATTACAGGAAGGTCTCCACTCTTCCCTGCAGCTAAATGGGAGGCAGAGATGACTCTGACCTCAGGCTTGCACAGCGAATGCTTTAACCATTGAGCTATTTTTCCAACTCATTATTGTCCATATTTCTATGTTTTTACTGGGATTTTAGTATCAAGGGGCATCTCAGTGCTGATTATATTTATGGACAGTTGGAGAAAAGCATCTGTTGCTCAACCACAATGCTTAACTGGCTGGTTTTCTTCAAGAGTTCTCTTCCTTTGCTCCAAGTCTTACTGAGTCACTTGTCATTTCAAAGGAGAAATGACTGGACCTGTAAACATGACACTGCATTATTATGGGGTAGAATCCGGTTGTGGTGACAGTGTTGTTACTGGGGTTCATGAAACTCAAGTCCAGCTGGTTGGGGAACCCATCTTTACTGTCTTGTCTTCTTTGTCAAAAAAAGGCTTGCATAGGTCTCCCAAGCAGCCAAATATCTCCTGTCACTCCTCCTGGCTCATAAAATTCACTTATCTCATGCTTGAAGTGACGTCCACCTTCTCGGATACAATCAACTTTTATCCATTAGAGGAAACCTGATGTGGATGCTTTTAGGACAGATATGAATTCGCCAAAACATGCCGTTTATATGCAGAAGTTTTTTGCTTGTCAGAGTTATTTGCCTTCTATGTTCTTAAAAACAAAACAATAAGCTTGGGCGTCCCCTGCCCTGTTTTCCTGACTTTATTGATGACAGTTTGTGACAGCAGAATGCAGGGGCAGCCTGAGGGGCAGCAGTGGATGGCAGAGCCACAATGAGAAATTGTGATCTACCGTGAAGGAGTCCTGTGGCTTCAAGGTCGGTGTTTTTTAAAGTAGGAGATAGTTTATTTTTCCCCTTAGGCTAAGAGCTCAAAATGGAACTGGGGAGAGATGCTCAGCACCACAGAAGCCTTGCCTAGGAAATGTTATTCCTGTGGCTCTGGTTAAAGAACAGGCTCTTCTCTGTAATGCCAGCACCCTCTTAAATCAGCCTGCCGTCCATTGCCTCTAATTCCTACAACCCAGATGTGCGAAATTAAGGAGTCTAGTCTTCTCTCCCTCAGTAGGATGCTGACTGGGGACCTATCCTGAGAGCAAAATGAGGCAAATGGCATGAGATGCTTTTCATACTGTCACATGTTATAATATATAAAAACTGCTTCTGTGAGAAGTCAAACCAAATAGGTGATAAATCTGGGTAGCAGCAAAATTCCAAATGTTTTCTCTAGTGGGAAAGGAATCCTTCGGAAAATCTTGCGGCCGTTATGTTCACTTTTGTAGTTTCTCTCAACCGAACACTTCAGGTTTTCTGATCACAATCCAACATAGAGATATTCAGTAGACAAATAGGGCTCCTTGGATGAGTGTTCAGTTGACTCTGGCCTAGGAGAAGGTTGATGTATTAATCCACCCTCACCCTCAGGAGCACCGCTTGTGCTGTGTGGGGCTGCTCCATCCTCCTGGGATGGATTTGAGCACAACCAGGCAATCTTCTCACTTAGGACACGTGATAACTTACATACAGACTCCACCCAGAGCTCAAGTGTTTTTCCACTGATTGATCTGCCGACTTGGCCTTAGTCTGGTCCTCTCCTCCCTTAGGCACTTCAGCAAAGAAAACTACTTCAACACATGAAGCGGAAGCAGCTTTTTCTGAGTACGATTAGATTCAATTCCACAGTCTCTTCTCAGCCTGCCTCTGTGCTTTGATGATAAAGCTGTAAATATGATGTGACAGTTGTCTCCTGAAAACCACAGGGAAGCAGAGAGAGAAGGAAAAACAGGTGAGGGGCAGTGGTGATGTCAGGGAAGACTGCTCAGCCTAACTCTGGTGGGAGCTTCATACTGGAAAAGTTTACTTAGGGCTCCTGGCATTTGACTTGATCCTGGAAAGTAGGTCAGATCCTGAGAGGCAGAGGGGACAGTCATTTATTTGTGAAGAATATTCATCCCTCTAATCCCTCACTTCTTGTGTGGGAACAGAAGGGATTCTAGTAGATGAATCTTGGCCTCATTGAATTCTGAAGAGCAGTGTTCTAGTAACATGAGGACTTAAGGTATTACCCAGATAGACCCTGGTAACAAACTCTGAGTCACTGACACTCCATCTTTTTTTGAAGGCAAGCAGACAGACTCTGGAGGAAAACGTCAGGCTCGGCATCAGTCTCAGCTACACAGGTTATTTGACCTTTGTAAATCTCATGGTCTTTTCTCATGAAAGTGATAATTACGACGCTATTTAGCTCATTAGAATATTGTAAGGACTTCAAGGGACCAACTGGCACGGCACAAGAGAGGCTGACCCTCCTTGTCACAAAGCACCTGATAGCTCAGAACGGTGGTCATCATGAGACCTTCACCCTAGATCACTGCACTTTTCTTCCCTGCATCTTCCATAGGGCAAGAAAACACAAGCTATCTATAGTAAGACAAATATTTAATATAAAACATGGATTTGGCTTAAGCATGTTAATAGGAAGAAAAAGCAGCTGAACGACATCAGAATCCATGGTTGGAATCCTGGAAGGTGACATGCACACTGTGCTTCCCTCCCTGTCCATCATTGTCACCAAGGAAGACACAGTAGGTATCTCTCACTGGCAAGTTGAGAGTGGGGGGAGTCACTGTTTAGACTTGAGCGATCTGTGTTGACTGGAAGTCCACACCAGCAATGTCGCTGATTATGCTGATGGGCTAGTATCGACTTTTATTTTGGAAAATATTTTAGGGCTCAAGCAATGGCTTGGCAGGTAAAGGAGCTTGCTGTGAAGCCTGACAGCCCGAGTTTGATTCCCCAGGACCCGCATGGCAGAGAGAACTGACTCCCACAAGCTTTTCTCTGACCTCCACACATTTGTCCCCACAGATACAATAAACAAATGTAATCATTTATTTAAAAGGAAGATAAATTCTGCTCTTCTGACTGTCCCATTGATCTGGTTATAATGTGCTGCATGTAGTGGAAAAGTACAAGAGAAAATGCAGATTCACACCCACGAAAACTACCGTAGAAGTGGATGACAACCCTGGTTTGCATACAAAGTTGCCAAGCACCAATGCTCCAATTTAACCCCTTGTTCTGATATTAAACATAATGACTTCGGTAGATAAAGTCCGACTTGATAATCAGGAGACTCTTCTCTGCCTAGAAATGTAATCTTCAGGATTTCTCTTTTTCCACAGGCTACTCCACCCTCCTTTTTAAATTTCATTCACGTTTTCCCCCATTATAGTTATACTTTGGGTTGTGGGAGAAGTGTAGGGGCAGACAAGCTTTGGAAGATACACTAAGATTTCAGCCTGGCATGAGTCAAAAATTAGTGATTCACTTTAGGGCATGCGTGTACAAAACGCAGGAAAGCTCAGAGCGAGGCAAGAATAAACCACGGTGGTACCCTGGCAGGGGGAACGTGTGTGGCTCCCGTCCTGACTGCCCAGCCACACTGACAAGCCCACTTTCGGTCTTCAGTGATGAAGCCCCAACTTCCTGGCCTCACTGAGGAAGCCTTCCATCCTTTCTGGGAACTCCAGCTGGGGCTCTCCTCACTTCCTTGAGTTGAAGGAAGGCAGCTGCTGTCTTCTGACGGGCCAGGGCTTGTGAGACAGTGAATAAATCCAGCCCTTCACTGCTGGTGCTGCCCATCCTCCCATCCCCTGCGGACCCCCCCTCCCCATTATTTCCTTTATTTTTCCTCTTTCTCAGTCCTAAGGATGGAAGCCAGGGCCTCATGCAGCTGGGCAAGCTCGGGGCTGTGCCCTCCGGCCGTCTTCAGAAAAGACCTGTGTGTTCCCTTTGCCTACACTGCCCTTGGCTTGGGCTTGGCCTGTCCCTTCTGTCTCTCTACCACAGGCAGAATCACTGATCACTCTGAACTGTCTCCATCTTAAAGTACCAGACCAACATCTGACTGCATGGCCATTCCAGAGCTAGCTTAACCCTGCTGTTTGTTGTTTTTGTAGTGTTAATTGAACCCAGGTCTTCATACATGCTCATCGCGTGTTCTAGGGCTGCACCACACCCCCAGCTTCGACCCCATTCTCAAAGCAAAGTATTCCTGTTACCTAGAGGCCCTGTCGCCATCACATTTCTGAAGAAGTCTCTCTCAAAATTCAAAGAACTCTGACTCAGATTGTGGAAGGCTGCCAAGCCCTGTGGCAGAGGCTCTGTGCTTTCCCACGGTTGTTTTCTATACAGTTAGCAAAGCACCCTGAATTTCTCTCTGAATCGCCCTCTTCTCCAACGGTTTGCATATTAGCCCCTTATTTCTATTTTGAAGTTCACCCAGGATATCATTCAAGGGCTAAAAATGTTCTAAGCAAGCCCAATCTCATTAAAAACCTAGCTTTAAATTCTCTTAACAGGCTACCTTAGATATGCGTAGTACCCATACGCTTTAAATATATTTTATAATTTAAAAAACCATTCTACAGCACTTTCATACACGTGTATGAAGTATTTTGATCATATTCCCTGTCACCCCCCTTCCACCTCTCTCTGTCTGTCTCTCTCTCTCTCTAGAACACTTCTCATCATGCCCTGACCTTTTGTCATGTCCCCTGTTTCGGATGCAGATATTATTCTTTTGTAATAACTTACTGTAAAGACTTAGATATGGAAGGAACATGTCAATTTGTGGTTTCCAATGATTCCTACTGGGCTTAATTAATTAGAGTTGCTCACATGACCACGGGTGAAAGGTCACTTATCAGATCAGTCTCCAGCACTGAGGATAAGCATCCCCCCTGCCCAAGGCAGCCATGCACTGACACTCATGAGCCCGGCCCCCACCCAAGCCGGACTGTTAACAGAATGGGCCTAGCCCAGGTGATCACAGCTGCTGTCAGTTCCTGAGCACATGAGCACACCCATACATCCTAGTTTGCTTTCTATTACTGTGATAAAACACTACCCAAAGCAACTTGGGAAGGAAGGGGTTTGTTTCAGTTTACAGCCCAGGGAGGCCGAGGCAGGAACTCAAGCAGGACCTGGAGGCAGGAGCCGAAGCACAGACCACAGAGGAGTGCGTCGCTGGCTTGTGCCTTGGCTTGTGCTCAGCCTGCTTCTTATACAACCCAGAAGCACCTGCCCGGGGGGCTGTGCCCTCACACATCAGTTAGTAATTAAGAAAATGCCTCACAAGCATGGCCACAGACCAATTAGATGGAGGACCGTCTCTACTGAGGTTCCGTCTTCCCAGCTGCGTAAGTTGACCATTGAAGGTGAACCTGTCCAGCACAGCGTGATGTCAGAAGACAGCAGGTCACAGCACCCTGCTCCATGATCTGACTCTTACCACCCACTCAGCCCTCCTTCTCAAATGTTCCCTGAGCCGTGAGAGTGTGTGAGTGTGTGTGTGTGTGTGTGTGTCCCTGTTGCTGGGGAAATAGTGCCTCATTTAGGGCTGAGCACTCCACAGTCACTTGTTCTAAGGACTTTAAGCAGCCATGGGGCTTGGCATTGACACTGCCCTCTAACACATGAAGCTTCTTTGACCAAGGTTGAGCACATGAGCACAGGACTAACTTACGGTTATAAACATAAATAACTTGAAATCATTTTGATACTATGTCTATTCAGCGAAACACAATGTATATTTTCAGTTGTTTGTTGTTTTAGCTTTTATTTATTTATTTATTTATTTATTTATTTATTTATTTATTTATTTTTTCGTGTCTCAGTGGGTTCCTTGAACCCACAGTTAGAATGGAGCCATGTCATTACTGATCTGTTTGGGAGAAATAAATTACAGCGCCTTTAAAATCCAGGAGTAATTGTTCCGTTTGGCTCTAGCTGTGGGGAGGGTTTATTTTATCTTACATCTCTCAGGTCATCGTTCATTTCTGAGGGAAGTCAGGGCAGGAGCTCAGGGCAGGAACCTGGAGCACAGACCATGGAGATACACTGCTTACTAGCTTACTCCTATGGTTGGTGCTCAGCCTGCTTTCTTTCTTTTTTTTCAGTTTATTATTTATTTAATAACCACATACTTAGAAGAAGCATTTCATTACAACAGCATTGACATATTCAATAACAATTTTCTGAGCTAAGATGCATCTTTTTCAGAATTGGCTATAAATTTTTAGGTTTACAGTTGAATTATTACAGTTATACAATATTGTACTCAGTATAAACCCTATAAGACATAAATTAAATGATGTCTTAATCTTTAAAAAGATCTCCATTTCATTATTAAAATACA
>NW_008360172.1:180297-180765 GCF_000622305.1 Nannospalax galili
TAGATTTCAATGGTAATGTTTTTCACATCTACTAGTTATTAAGGAGCAAATTTTTATGCTTTGAGAATTCTTTTCTTTTTATAGACCCACTTCCCAGGTAGCACCCTCCCATAGCCTCACCTCCCCCACTAAAGCCCTTATACTTTGATATCCCTGCTACTGTCTGCTGTGTTGTCAGCACCCTAGCCAATCCCCACTACTTGCCCTTCTGGTGAATCTAGTCAGCCTATCTAGAGGTCTTTGTTTTAGGAAGGTCAGCTGTTCCTCATCTAGCGGTAATCAGTTGTCAATATTCCTTTGCTTAAGATTGGGGTCTGCTGTTCAATTTCCCAGTTCTCTGCTGGGTTGCTATCTGGGAATCCCTTTGGCCACCCTGGCCAACAACTCAGAAGGTGGTATCACCTGTCTGGCATTGTTGCCTTTAGCTATACATATGGTCTCTTATGAAATTATATTGGCCCCTTCAAT
>NW_008360172.1:181262-181963 GCF_000622305.1 Nannospalax galili
GGCAAAGACCAGTTGTTCTCAGATAAACCTTACCTAGACATATATTTCTTGATCACCTATGTATACTTTGTCAGTAGGTTGTAGGAGTAATATGGTTCTCACTGGTTTTCAAAGCTAACTAGGCATTGTTTATCTCTCACATTGTCTCACCCCTCCATCATGGTTTTCCCTCTTAAGGTGCCCCCATTGCCCCCCTTTCTCCCATAATAATACCCTTCTCTTGGGGTCCTACCTTTCTTGAGCTCCTTCTTTCCCTTTATGCCCTAGGTTCTTTGTATACCCTTCCCTCCCCCCTCCCTTAAACTAACCCAATTTTTATCCATATCTCCCTTATTAAGGCCTGTTTCCTACTGTTTTTCTCTTTCAGGTTATTTCTTTTCCTTTACCTCCATGTTTCCTTTCCATTATCCTGGTTCCTGTAGTTATGTCTGGTTGCATACTTTTTTTATCAGAGTCTGGTTCTAGGATCCATATATGAGGGAGAACATATGGTCGATTTTGGAGAAGGTTCCATGGGGTGCTGAGAAGAAAGTATGTCCTTTGGTGCTTGGGTGGAATACTTGGTAGATGTCTGTTAAGTCCATTTAATACACACTATTGTTTAATTCAGGTGTCTCCCTGTTAACTCTCTGCCCTGTTGGCCTATCTAATGGAGACAGTGTGGTATTGAATCCCCTACTATTAATGAGTTGGGATTAATA
>NW_008360172.1:182252-183630 GCF_000622305.1 Nannospalax galili
ATCCATTCAACTAGTCTGTGTCTGTTGACTGGGGAGTTCAGTCCGTTAATATTTAAAGTTATTAATGAAAGATGGGTATTGAATGCTGTCATTTTTATTTGTTTACATTCTTGATATAACTGTATTTAGATACAGTTATACCTTCATTGGATTTCTTTCCGAAATCCCTTGGGTATAGTCATTCTTTTCTTCGGCTCTTTGTATTGCTTCCAGAACTCTCTGAAGGGCTGGTTTTGTGGACACTGCTTCTGGGCCTGGCTTCGCACTCACCTACCTCTGCTTCCCTGGGCCTGTACCACCCGCCACAGGCCTCTCTCCCACCCGCAGGCCTCTCTCCTGGGTAAGTCCATCGTGCCCTCCTTGCCTTGACTCCCCCAGCCCCATTCACCCTCCCATATTCCCCGCCCTTCTCTCCTAGTTTGGATTCTATCCCATTCCTTGTCTTAGGACCCCAGACACCTGGGGAACCAATACTGCTTCCTGACCCTTTTCATCCAGACCAACTTAGTGCCTTCTCTGGGCTCCAGGAGCACTGCTTCTGGGCCTGGCCCTGCACTCACCTCCCTCTGCTTCCCTGGGCCTGCAGGACCCACCACAGGCCTCTCTCCTACCCACAGGCATCTTCCGGGGTAAGTCCATTGCACCCTCCGCACCTTGACTCCCTCAGCATCATTCACCCTCCCATCTCCACGGCCATTCTCTCCTCCGAGTTTGGGCCCTGCCCCCTTCCTTGTCTTGGGGCCCCAGACACCTGGGGAACCAATACTGCTTCCTGATCCTTTTCATCCAGACCAAGGTAGTGCCTTCTCTGAGCCCCAGGAGCACTGCTTCTGGACCTGGCTCCCCCCTCAACTCTTCCTGCTTCCCTTGGCCTTCACCACCTGCCATCCTCTTTCTGGGACTTGGGAGCTGAACTTTCCTCTTCCTGATCCTTTGCATCCAGACCAACCCAGCTCCTCAGTGCAGTCCCCAGGAGTCCTTGGGGCCTCTTCCCGCCCCATCTGCCTTTGCATCTCTGGGTGGCACCACCACCAGCTGCCCTAGACCAGCATCTTTTCTGGGCCAGGCTCCCAGGCCAGTCCAACCCCCAAATTCCTGAGGCCAAAATCAGTCCTGGAGGGATCCAGATCTTAGGAGAAAGCCTGAAATCATCTGACCCTCGTCTGAATTGGGCCTCTATAGGAACTCTTGAAGACAAAATCAATCCAGCCATTCCAATATAAAATCAAGAGAGAGAACCAGAAGCTTAGGCAAACCACCTTTTCATGCCCCAAAAGTAAACCACAAAGACACATAGAGTTCACAAAAAGAAGCAGACCTAAACTTGAAGGCCTGAGTCTCACACAAGAATCAGAAACTACAAAAGAAATTCACATGC
>NW_008360172.1:183641-184456 GCF_000622305.1 Nannospalax galili
AGTTGTGTCCTGGTCTGGCTCTAGTTTTATCTAAAGTGGTCTGGATGGGTCAGCTGTAAAGGGGGCCCTGCTGTCTGGAGGATGGGAGAGTTCCTAGGCCTTTGTCTCAAACCAAGAAGCCAGAAGAGGGCCATCTTTATTACTTAGCAGTGGCCCTGTCTGCTTGTTAGAGACTTATTCCCTCAGAACCACACCTGAGGTTAGCTTCTAGTCTCCGTAGGCATGTAGACAAACAGAAACACACACACATGCACACACGGTACACATACACAAAAAGGTGAAAAGAATGTTTTTGCTTTTAACATTTTTATAGTGTTGTAAAGAAAACAAGAAAATCCCCATGTCTGTGAGTGAAGGTGACTACATCGTCCTGGAAAGCCAAATATATTCCAATCTGGCCCTTTAAAGAAAAAAAATTATGCTGGCCAAGTGGGTCAGCAGGTAAAGGTACTTGCTATTAAGCCTGATTTATCTGAGTTGGGTCCCTGGGACCCTTCCCCCCGCCAAGGTGGAAGAAGAGAACTGACTCCCAAAAGTTGTCCTCAATCTCCACACGTTCATTGTAGCCAGCTTGTACACACAGACCACCAAACAGACAGGACCAGAACAGAAACTCTCCACGGCACATAGTAAAAACACTAAGCGTATAAAACAAATAGGTAATTCTGAAAGCTGCAAAAGAGAAACAACAAGTCACATATAAAGGAAAACCCACTAGGATTGCAGCTGACGTTTCAGTGCAAACTATGAAAACCAGAAGAGCCTGGACCAAAGCATTCCCAGGTTTACATGACCACAGATGTCAACCCACATTA
>NW_008360172.1:184511-190316 GCF_000622305.1 Nannospalax galili
TGACATAAATAGGCTGAAGGAATTCATGTCCCCAAAACCAGCCCTTCAGAGAGTTCAGGATTGTGATTTTTTTTAAAGCCAATTCCACTATAAAGATCAAGGAAAACAGTCATGGCCCTGAGGATATACGGCCAGTCACCTATCTTTTATAATCACCTCTAAGGATATATGGCCAATCACCTATCTTTTTATAATCACCTCTAAGATCATAGAAACAGGACCAGGCAGAAGAGGCCTAAGAAGCCCTCTTTGGGCTTACAGCCCCTTTCCTCTACCTGTCCCGAGGGAGCCCAACCTCTTCCTCATGAGCCAAGCTTTTCTGACTGTCGTACAAACTTCCTGTGTTATTGCACTTTCATTCAGTGTAGCATGGTATTTGTAAAGCAGCTTTCAGAAATTCTCCCAAAGGGACTTCGAGGCTTGGTTTGGTTTGAGGTGTCCTCAGTTCCTTTGTATATGTAGGGACGGAAGAAGTAGACAAAGGTACATATACTCAGAAGTCATTCTTATTTCTATAATTGCTGCGGATTAACTGAAATGCTTAAGATCTTGTGATGGGTACTGTGATATAGCAACTTTGCAACATCTACTCCACAGACAGTGTGAACCTGATTCAGTGTTAACATCCTCATGGACTTTATCCTGGAAGTTCTCTACTACACAGAGAGGCCTCTGGGTAGAACTGAATACACAGAGGGTAATGGCTTCTGCCTGTGTAATGCACACTCCACCTTCTCTCTTACCCTCTCTCTAACTTTACCCAGCAGCCTCTAGTCCTTCTTTCTAACCTTTCTGAAGACTTATGCAAGGTGATAACTATTTCTCCAGGTGGATGGGTGGGACCCTCTACATTCCCTATGATTGTAAACCACAGCACGTGGTTTTCTGTTTTATTTATCTATATGAAAAGTCTTGTAATGTTTTGCCTGATAGTTTTGTGTCGGTGGGGGGAAATGTCTTGGTGGTTATGAATTGCTTTCCACACAAGACAGGATGCACTGCTAAGTAAAAGCTGCATAAAACTTCTCAGATGTCATGATTTTTTGACTCCTTCCCTCCTTCCTCACACGTATAAAAGGAGCTCTCATGACTGTCTTATAGTAAATATTAGTGGTCTTGCAATGCTTGTTTCTCAAAGAGGCAAGAAGGGATGACCTCCTGCTTGTTGACAAGCACTGTGAGGCCTTTTCTCAACCAGTTCCCACACGAGGTTTTCAGAGCAGAACCGCAGCACCAAACAGAAAAAAGTCAGAGAAAGATCAGAGCGAGAACAGGAAGCCTTCCCTAAAAAGCTGGCTCTGTGTGTGTTAGAGGGGTCAGCACACAGCCAACGTCTACCTCCATGGTGACCAGAGAGGATTAAGAGTGGGAGGCGGTTCTAATGCTGTCCTGTAGTATCATTTTTCATTCACTGTTTAATGTGAAGCATTCATATTGGAAAATCAAAACCTTAGGTGATTAGAAGGAATTCAGATGCTAGGTCTGATGACTCTTCTCTCTGCACAATTTCCAGGAATCTGCACTGTGTCCAGCTTCCAGGTAAGCTATAAACATACCGAGTTTACTATGGGTGTGGTCAGTAGATCATACAAGGTTTGCTAAGGAAGGCTGGGCTTAGAATTCCCTTGAAGGTGTCAATAGCTATTAATAGGTAATAGTAACATTTTCAAATAGTGTTAATCATAGGTTATTAAGAGATGGCAAGATGCGGTAAGAAGAAATGTGATTATGTGAAGGGCTTCCACTGTGTGCAGATCAGCCAAGGCTCTTATTCAAATGAAGATCCCATTTTAGCAGTTCTTAAGGTTCTTAAGCCTGATTTGAGGTTCTGCACTTCTTCTTTTTTAAAAATCTCTTTCTGAGAAATTAGTTTTGATTGACACACTATTTGTAATATGTATGAGGGTACAACGTGTTAAGATTCAGTGTATTTGATTCATGTATTGAGTAATGATCAACTCTAGGTAATTTGCATATCCATCACCTTAAACTTTTAACATTTCCTTATGAGAAGCACAAATTCCTCCCTTCTGTCTTAGAACTGTATAATGTATTATTGCTAATTTTATTCACCCCGAGCCAGTCTGAACCAGAGCTTACTGCTCCTGTCACTCAATCACAGGGTACCTTTTGATTGCTCTCTCTTCCATCCTCCTTTCCCCCAACTCCATTTTCCCCAGGCTCTGGTAACTGCCACTCGACTTGCAACTTCTCTGAGTTCAACTTTCTAAGATTCCACATGTATGTGAGATCCTGTGGTCCTTGTCCTTTAGATCTTAACTCACTTCCCAGAACGTCCTCTGGTTCCATCCACAGTGACACCAAATGACAGATTTCATGCTTTCCATAGCTGAGTAGTATTCCATTGTGTGTATATACCACATGGTCTTTACCTTTGCCTCTTGATTCCATATCTAGACAGTTGTGAAGAGTTTCATAATAAACATGAAAGCACAGGTGTGTTAATTTCATTGTCTTTGTCTATGCTGAGCCGTGGAAATACTGGATCATATAATTCCATTTTTAGAGTATTTTTTCCCTTGGAATCCTTTATGTACTCTCCAACTGCCTGTACTAAAGAGGTTCTGCACATCTAACAAGCTCCTAGAGGAGGCTGGGAAAATGTCTGTGCTGTCACATTTTATGGAAATGAACGTTAGAGACAGTATGTGAAATTAGCCAGGAAGAAAGCCCTCTCAAGAAGATGGCAGGTCGAGACTGATGATAGAACAGCCATCATCCAGAAAACAACTGACAACGGACGCTGGAGAGACTGTGGGGAACAAGGAACCATTATTTGCTGCTGTCAGGAAGGTACAACTGTGCAGGTACTGTGGGAACCAGTATGGACTTTCTCAAAAACCTAAAAACAGAGCTATCATGTGACCAAGGCACATCACTCATGGGTATTTAACTAAACAACTTAAAGTCAACTTCTTACAGAGATGCCTGCACACACTGTTTATTGCTGCATTGTTCGCAATAGTTAAGCAGTGGAAGGAGACTAGATGTCCCTCAACAGATGACTGGATAAAGAAACGTGGCATGTACACACAGTGGGCTTTTATAGAGCCATAAGTAAAAGTGGAATCATGACATTTACAGGAAAATAGGTGGAACTACAAATCATTATGTTAAATGAAAGAAGCCGGATTCTGATAAATACCTCATGCTTTCTCTCAAAGGCTGGGAGGGTAGTGGGTGAGGAAGGAAGCTGACGAATATTTTCAAATAGGCCAATGTTTCTAATTATTTTTGTTATAAAGAGAATAAGTTTCAATTGAGTTTATACAAGTATATTGCCATAAAAAATAAAAAGCTTTGTCCAGGGCCTGGTGGTACATGTCTGTAATCTTAATACCTGGGTTGGAGAGGCAAGAGGCTTTGGAGTTTCAGACCAGACTGGGTTATATAGCAAGTTCAAGGCCAGCCTGCGTATACCAAGAGCCTGACTCAAAAAGTATTGTTAATAAGTAAATAATAGAAATTGTTGACTTGGCTAATGTAGTCTAAGATATTCCTGGAGACTCCATTTACATGAGAGTCACTGTACTGAGAATCACACATGGGAGGTTAAATTTCCATCCCAGACAACCCCCTGAAGAAAGGGTACCTTCCTGCATTTTACTGCTCAGGAGATAAGGCTCAGAGATGTTTTCACAGAATCATGGGCTGGTCCTAGCAAACCAGATTCCTCATAGATCATGCCCAGATCATTGATCTTTTGATTCTACCTGATCGCCTTGTCCAAACACGGGAAAAGAAAGGAGCTCAAAGCTTTATTTGCACAAGGCAAACGCTCCCCAAAGGGATTGGGAACCGCCTCCGAAGTAAAAAACTAGCTCTCAAACGGAGGAGGGCTGTGGAACAAATCTTGGTTATTACAGTGGTCAGCGGAGCACGGCGCAGAAACAAATCTCTGGCATGTTTGTACTATTAAAATGTCACAGGACGGGACTAGAGCAATGAGAAGAAACTACTGCGTTCCCTGGAGGAAGGGAGGAAGCAGGAATAGAGACTGAGAGACCCCGTGGAAACTGAGGCTCCGTCTCAGAAGCCCTGACCGCCTGCCTTCGGTATCCTGGAGAGAAGGATGGCGCACAGATCTAGCATGTAGGGAGGAGTTCCACGTCACCAACCAAGAGAAGAGCCACTGCTCGGTGGTGGCTGAGTTCATACTGAGACAACCGGGCTGCCCAGGCATAGGGCTGGCAAGGCTAATGTTGGATTTTGCTGCTTTTTGCAAACTACTTGTTCAGAGAAAGGATAGAAGGAGAAGGGGGAGAAAAGGCTGATAGCATCGTCTCTGGTACACACCGTTGCCCCGGTGTAGGCAGGATGTTGTTTGAGGTTCTCAGGGTCCATCTGAACCAAGCACCTCCCCCAAACAATGCCATAAATCACTCTTTAACTCATCTTTACAAGAAAACCAAAGGGATTCACCCATTCATAGTAACAGTATGGCAGAATGAAAATTCCGCGCAGCTTCTTAAAGCTCAGTGAAATATGAGCTGATGAGGTTAACTTGGAACAGAGGGGTTGGGGGAGTTCCTGGGCCTGGAAACAAGATGCTATTTCAAAAAGAAAGGGACTACGGCTACACTCCCCTGGACCTCGCCCAGTACCACATTCTGAAAGAGAAGAACTAAAATCAGGACGCCATCCACACCTGAGCTTAACAAAGGGCCTTAAAGAAAATGTGAAGAAACACAGATTCTGTTAAAAGGAGCGCTCTAAGTGAAGAAAGGTTTGCAAGTCAGACTGAACTGTTTTCTTAAGAAACAGGTGGAGCCAACAGTGGTGATACCAGCACTCAGAAGTCTGAGGCAGGAGGATTACTGTGATCTGTGGTTAGCTAGGGCTTCATAGCAGTAGTCTGTCTCAACAAACCAAAGAGACAAGGAAAGGAAGGAAGAAGGAAGGAAAGGGAGGGAGGAAGGGAGGGAGGGAAGGAGCCAAGGACAGTACAGGGCAGCACTGTTTCAGGACCTCGCTGCCTGAGTACCCCAGGAGAACTAACCAGGAGACATGGTGTAGGATTCCGCAGCACAGAGCAGCACCGTCTGGGCCCAGCAACCTTGCAGCCTCGTGGGGAATGGCTTGAGCAGGGGTAACCAGCCACAGTGACCCATGTCACTGAGTCACAGCATCCCTGGCAAGGGCAGGGACCCCCCCAAAAGGGAGGGATACCTAAGGCAAGAATTGGCCCCGCAAATTCAGACAGCTTCTGGGTTTCCAGAAGACAAACAGGGAGATTCAGAGCCAGACTGAGCATTGATACCCACACTACAGTCGCAAGGATCCTGTGCTCGTCCGTTTTTTATCACCATGACAAATAGTGAGATGCAGCCTAAGTGGGGAAGATGTGTTCTGGCTTGTGGTTCAGAGATTCTGGCCCCCACTTACAGCCATGTTTGTCTGACTTGTGTCTGGGCCACGGTTGGTGGAACATTGTGACAGAAGTCCATCTTTTCAGGGCTGGAGAGGTGACTGCACAGTTCAGAGCACTGGCTGTTCTTGCAGAGGACCCGGGTTTGATTCTCAGCACCTGCATGATGGCTAACAACCATCTGTAACTCCAGTTCCAGATGACTCTGATGGACTCTCTGTCCTCCCTGAGCATTGTACCACAAGGGTGCACTTACACACATGCAGCCAATATACTCATGCATATAAAATAATAATAAAGTATTTATTTAAAAAAGAAGTTCCTCTTTTCAAGGTGGCAGAGAGCAAGAGCGAGAGCAAGCATGAGAGAGAGAGAGAGAGAGAGAGAGAGAGAGAGAGGAATAGCCTTGGGGGCCC
>NW_008360172.1:190826-202483 GCF_000622305.1 Nannospalax galili
TTTTAATTTCAAGCCACCAGTTGTTATTAATGTCCCCATGCCCTGGGGACAGTGGATCCAGAGTAGGGAGGAACCATCCCATCTCCCTGCATCGTCTCAGTTTCGACCTCCCGCTTACATATTTCTGTTTCCCCTGCTCTTGAAGCAGTTCTCCGTCTGTAAATGACTGTGCTCTCTTGTGCAAATGTGGCAAAACAAAACCAGGAGACCTCCCAGCCCTCCCCTCCCCATAAACCTCCAGCCCTCCCTTCCCCAGGGGACATCTTTCGTCTTTTGCTGGTTTCGCGATCATTTATATCTTTCATCAGCTGTAGGTTTGCTATTATTTGCCTTTGCTCTGCTGACAGGAATCAGAGAGGAGAAATAAGGAAACTGGGAGGGACAAAGCAGCCACCTGTCCTCTGAGCAGATGGGGGAGAGGGAGAGGGAGGGATGAGGGAAAGGGAGAGGGAGGGATGAGGGAGAGGGAGGGATGGGCATGAGGGAGAGATGAGGGAGAGATGGAGGGTCTGAAGACAAAGAAAGATCATACAGATGGAACCAGGCAGCTCTTTGTGCAGAAGACACTGAAGAAAATGTTATGGTGTGGGATGAAATGTTCCCTCTGCTCTGGTTTTCAGACAGCTCACTTTGTTTCCTGATATTTTGGAGGCGTGTTTTTGTCTCGTCCTGGATTCATCCACAAGTTCAGTCTATTGCCAAGACATCTTTTTCTATGCTGAAGACAAAAACAATGAATGAATAGAGCAGATAAATTCTCAGCGCTCATGAAATTTGAATTTTAAGAGAAGTAGGCAGGGATAGAAACAAATAAACCAACATTAAAGTATCGTGCTGGCGTAGACAGTCAGCCACACCAGTCACATAGAAGCCAGTGTCTGGAAACAGGCGAATAGGATCAGGTTTTGATAAAATGCCAATGAACTCAACAGGCAAAGAAATAATCTTTTCAGAAATAGTGCTGGAAAAAAGAATAATCATATGGAAAGAATACGAACCCTAATGCTTCCGGGCTGACTAAGATGTTCCACTTCTTGGTTGAGTGTGTAGTCATTCAAGCATGCGTTATCTGTCTGACCTCAAGCCCCTGTCTCTGTCTCCCCAACGCTGGGCTTACAGGTGTGTACTGCTGCATTTGACTTTTTACGTGGGTGCATGGGATCTGAACTCAGGTCTTCAAGCTTGTGCAGCAAGGACTTCAGCCACTGGGCCATCTGCCCAGCCCCATGGGAATAACTTTTTAGAAAGCCAGATGAATGTTAGGAGATGAAGAAAGGAACATTAAACACAGAAAACCACCAGCATTGTGACCAGCTGCAGAGGAGGCACAGTGCACGGTCAGTGGATATGCTGGAGAAGCATCTCTGATTATAGCTCAGTATAAAATGTAGAGCAGAATCAGACATGAGACCCCAGGAGTTCTTGTCTGCTGGGAGTGGAATGGTGCCAACTGTGGACATATTTGGGAAGGATGGTTGAGGAGAGCGTGTGGGAACCAGGCATTGAGACACAGGAGTTGCGGTCTCAGAGAAGTCAGGGCTGGGCTTGTAAAGATGGGTGTCACGGTCAGGCATGCATTTGAATCAAAGCATGCCTTGCACAGAGACCTGAAGAGGATTAATTCTGTAGGCAGGATAATGAGTCCCTTCCACACCCAGATCCACAGGAGCCAGGTACATGCTCCCTGTATAACAAAGCGCAGATCTCATGAGCTGAGGACTGGGATGGAGAGGTTTCTCTTGGTTATTTAGGTGGGTTGGTTGAATCACACTGGGCCTCGGGCTTGGAAAACCTTTCTTGGTTCTATTCTGAGGGTCATGGACTGAGACAGGAGGTACAGAAGACAATTCCTTCCACATCGTGACTGTGGAGGACAAGGTTGTGCACAGTGAGCTGAAGATGGCAGGCAGTCTGAGCTTTTCTTCTAGAGCTTTCTGAAGAGAGCAGGGCCCTGACAACACCTCGACAATAGTCATTACAGATCTGTTAAGATTTCCCCCTGAAGAATAGTAAGATAACATAATAGATCTGCATTGTGCTAAGACATTACACCTGTGGTCATTTTTTCCTGTAATGACAAGTAGAGAAACTATTTCAGAGTCAGCGAGATGGCTCAGTGGGTAACAGTGACTGCAGTCAAGAAGATCCATGACTTGAGTTTGATTAGCACATGGTGGAAGGAAAGAACTCACGCACACACAAAATAAAAAATAAGGAAATTAATTAATTGATTAATATCACCCCAAACTACTAACATAATGAAAGTCTTGGAGGTGAGACCTTCTAATGTCCAACCCCAAGAAAAGCCAGCCCAAAAGTTTGAAATGAACTCCAACATAGGAATTCATAGGAAAAGTGTGGAGTCATAAGACCTCACAGTAGGGAGATGTGAATAGTGACACCGACTGTGGCAGTAGATGCTGAACATGAAGACAGGAGAGATGACTTGGATCGGGCTGCACAGAAGCTACTGGTGGTGTTAACTACTGTGGTTTGCATTTCAGGAGGAGAGATCCAGGAGAAGACAGAACTGCCTGTGGGAAGCCACAGAGGCCATGCAGCCACCAGCAACCTCATAATGACTTTTAAAAAAGCATTTTATTATTTTTATTGTATATGTATAAGTGTATTGCCGGCATGTATGTAAGTGCACCTGTGTTGTCCAATGACTGTGGAGGCCAGAAGAAGGTGTTGGATCCTTTGGAGCTGAAGTTACAGACCATTGTTAACCTCCACATGGGTGCTGGGAACCGAACTTGGGCCCTCTGTAAGTGCTCTTAACCACTGAGCCACCTCTCCAGCTCTGCCATAATGATTTTTATGACAGGGGGAGAGGAGCAAGAGATGATCAGCTCCTGACTTACCTAAGATGATAAGATAGAGATTCTGGAATCAGAGAGATGAAACCGAAGTTGAAAGGTTGGTTAAGTGGGCAGATAAGTCAGATTTATAAACGGGAGGGGAAGACCACTACAGATAAACAACGTCAACCTAGGTGGTCATTTATGGTGCAGAGCAATGTGAGGACATAGTTAAACAAATGAACGTTTCCTCGGTGTGCATGTGGGTCTGCTCTAATGACATGAGTATGTATCTTTTTAAAATTTTATTTATTATTTTTATTTTATGTGTATGAGTGTATTGCCTGCATGTATGTGAGTGCACCTGTGTCGTGCAATGCCGCAGAGGTCAGAAGAGGGTTTTTTATTCCCCTGGAACTGGAGTTAAGGACGGTTCAAAGCCACCATGTGGGTGCTGGGAATTGAACCCGGGTCTTCTGCAAGAGCAGTTAGTGTTCTTAGCTGTTGAGCCATCTTTCCAGCCCCATGAGTATGTACCTTGATGCTATTTTAGTTGTGCGTCTCAGAGCCTTGATATTAACAAAACTATCAACAAATCATGAAACATGCTGAGACCCGATGAAACCTCCTGACTATCAACACAGTTGCCGGAACCGTCTGCTGAGGGCAGTGCATGGCAAAGCTCTTGGTGTGCCTGGCTCGTGGCCTTGCTCAGAAGGTGGAAAGCAACAGCAGCCGCCAGAAGTGTGAACGCTCTACTCTGCCGAACAGTGGGAGCTGATGGCACCCGGGTGCAGACTAGCTCTCTGGTGCCAGCTGGGTGAAACTGGGAAGTCACTTAGCCTGTGCCTCAACTTCTCCGGAAAATAGCAACTAGTTCACTGCGTTGCTCTGGGAATTGAATGAATTACTGTTTGTGAAACACAAGTGTTGTCTAGTACAGTGATTATAATTAGCAATGACAATCTTTTACATTGTGTGTGTGTGTGTTCGTGTGTGTGTGTGTGTGTGTGTGTGTGTGTTCGTGTGTGTGAGTGCAGGCACTCATGAAGGTCGGAGGACAACCTCAGGTGCCCCTCTCGGCTTTTTGTCTTGTCTGAGGCAGGGTCTCCCCCTCACTGCTGCTAACACGGGGTGAGCTGACCTGCAGCACATTTATAGAGATGATAAAGTGAGAAACAGCAAGGGGTAAAGAGAACACTGATGCATCTCTTAATTCTCATCAATAAAACTCCCTCATGTGACAGGGGGCCAGGAACACAAAAGGTCAAATCATGGAGAGTAAGAATCTACAGAGTGTGGGGCCCTGGACAGGACTCATATAAAACTCCACCCACCAGACTCAGGGACCATTGCAGAAGAGGGGGCAGAAAGATGGTAAGGAAGGGAGGGGGTGCAGGACCATAGGGAAATTGAGTCTCACGGGCTCTTGAACCCTTGCTCATAGGAACCTACAGCAATGATGTCAGCAAGCACAAGACCTACGCAAACTCAAGCAGACAGAAACCCAGCACAGAACCGGGGAAATGGGCAGCAGACCTCAATCTTAGTTAAAGAATTATTGGCAGCTGATTACTGCTGGGTGAGGAAGAGCCTGATCTTCCTAAACCAGGAGACTCTAGATAGGCTGACTAGACCTCAGAAGGTGAACTTGCACTGAGGAACGCCTGGGGACACTAACTTGACACGATAGGCCTTAACACAAATGACAGAATGAATGAATTCCACGGGGGGGGGGCTATGGGAGTGTGCCGGTGGGGAAGGGGTATAAAGATGATGAAACTTGATTACGATGTTTGTATGAAATACGCAAAAACTCAACTAAAAATTTACAAAAAAGAAAGAATAAAAATGACCTCAGACTGAATTCTACATGCAAATGTTCTTTGATATTTATGCAGATGTTTGAACTGAACACCAAGTTTTATTAACTATTTCCATTAAAATTATAAAGTGGTTTTCTCTTTGCCTCTGTTCTCCACAGTCCTTTTTCCTTTCTTCTCCCAACCTCATATGTACACACATGTACACACATGTGCACACTTTCTTGTATTTTGGCACGTCTTAAAATGCAAAGAATTTTCCCCGAAATGCCTATCAGTCCTGTGTGGGAACATGTACACACATGTACACACATGTGCACACTTTCTTGTATTTTGGCACCTTCTTAAAATGCAAAGAATTTTCCCCGAAATGCCTATCAGTCCTGTGTGGGAATCAGCTGGAGGATGAACAGGCCCTGTCAGACTCAGCTCTGTTCCAGCCTCTTCAGTTTGTCACAGTTACTATGTGACCCGCTGGAGATTTTCTTATTTTGAACCTCAGCCATCAAGCCATGAGTTTAGGAAGGGAACGCATCTCAAAACAGCTGGCACAAAAGAAGAAAACAGGAAAAGCAGTGGATAATGTTAGCCTCTCCATCCTAAAGAGTGTGTGTTAGATAAATGGGCAGACCTGGATGAAGGAGCCAGGGTGTAGAACCCAAATCCAGAGGCACTGGATGAAACATGCTAAGGGACTCAGATTTTAAAGAACACAGGAAGAAGATTCAAGGAAGAAAAAGAACAAAATAAAGATTAAATCAGAAGATGTTTGAGGAGATTTTGGCTCTTTTTTTCCTCTGTTCGTAACAAGATGCCATCTTGGACTTTTCCCCTGTTGCCATGGTAACTAGAGTAGATGTTCCTGTGGCAGACAGGTCTATAGCATGGTAATGAGATACCCACTTGGGACTCCAGCTCATTCCCCCTCCCCCAGCTGCCAGGGACCTAGACTGTTTAAGAATTGGAAGTTGATTAAAAGTGGGACTTTGCCAGGCGTGCATGGTGGCACACACTTTTAATCCCAGCACTCTGAAGACAGAGACAGGCAGATCTCTGTGAGCCTGAGGCCAGTCTAGTCTACATAGCGGGTTGCAGGCCATCTGGGGCTACAGGAAAGCCCCGTCTCAAAATACAACAAAAAAATAGTGGGACTCCATGATGTAGCTTCCATGAGGTCACCATCTAAGATGGGGTGGGACTTTGAGGAGATGCAGCTGTTTTAGGGTCACCCATGGTAGCTGTTGGGGGGGGTCACATGCAGTCCAGTAGGTAACCCTTTACCTGTGCTCTGTAAGAAAACTCAACACTCATTAGTCTCACCAAGTGGTATTGTGGTAAAATCATACTCTGGCTTGTGTCTCTCTGGGAAAACTGAACACAGCTGAACTCTAGTGTGAGTTCAAGCTCTCAGAATTTGCTGAAGACAAAATAGTGGACTTCTTTGGTTTTGTGAAGTTGAGAGGCCTTGAAGAAGGCAGTGGCTGATAAGAGATGGAACAAGCTAATAGATTAAGAAAAGAAAACAAGACCGATCACTCCCATTGAGCCTCTATCTTCTCCAACCAGGACAGTGATCCCCAAAGTGACAGAACGAGAGCAAAGTGCTCAGGAGAAATTGAAAACCGAGACGGGTGAAGAGACAGAGTGAAAACAGAAATCCTTCTACATCTTCCAGGCTCAGAAAAATCACATCTCTGGAGAAGTGAAGGAGGTACAGGTTTGACTACAAAGCTACCACAGCCTTGGAGGACAGCAAACAAATAGAGCCATGGGAAGCAGAGAAAGAGTGTTTCCTTTTGGGTATCACTTTAAAGTAGCTGCTTACAAAGCGGTTACTTTAAAGACTTTAGCAGAAACAGATACTTCAATGAGTCTTGACTTTGTTAAAGTACTTTCCCAAGTAGCCCAAAGTCTGAAATATGAACATCAGAAAACATAAACATTTTTTAAACGAAACATAAAACCTTGTCTTTTTAGTTAATTGTAAAATGTATTAAGAGCAGAAAATATCTTTAGTTTTCGAAAGCCAGAAGTTGGCATAATGCTAAGGATGCAATCTGCTCTGCACTTCTCCCAAGTCTCCAACGACGAATACTAGAGTCAAAGCACATAAATAATTTTTAAATAATCACACACATTTTAAAGCCCAGAAAACATATGGCCAACTTTCCCAGCCCTCATGATTCTAAACTGTTGATGATTAGAAAAGAAAAATCAAATTTCAATTGTATTTTCGGGCTTCCATCACTTACATTTTGAATTCTTGAAAGACTGAATTATATCTAATTTTTTACTCACAAATAGCATTAAGATTTTGTTTTTGTTTAAATGATGCGTATTGGGAATGGGAAGCTTAGGACGGACAGAGAAGTGTTACTCAGCAGTATGTGTTGTTTGGACCTTCAGAATCAGCAGAGGTCACAGCTTTGGCAATTTCCCTCCTGAATTCCAAGCGTACTTTCACATCGTCATAGCACGGACTACTGAATCATCCACCAGAGTTTACTGACTTTAGTATTAAGTCATAAGCATATGACATAATGATGCCTCTTTAAAATCATCTCTTAATAAGTACATGACAGTACACCCCAGACAGAATGCGGTTTTTTTTGTGGGTTTTTTTGTTTTTTGTTTTTCAATTCTGACTTTCATTGGTATTTGTCTCCCGTTTTGCACCGTGATGAAGTTTGATGAGCATCACTGAAAATAAATGTTTGTTACTTAAGGAGTTTTGTCTTAGCATTCCTCCCTTCACTGTAATTTGGAGTACCATGATTCTGCACACATCATTCACGACTCTGCAGGGTATGCGAGGATCCTTCTAACCGAACGCTTAGATCCTCAAGCTTTATTCACCCTACAGTGAACGGAATGCTGAACAGGTTCCCCTCATTCCCATCCTTGGCGACCACTACCTCGCCTCTGCTTTTATGATGCTCTTTTATGTTCGCACATGGGATTATGCAGTGTTTTCTGTGCCTGACTGAACTCACTTAACATAATGTCCCCTGGGTTCATGCATTTGCCCATGTCACTATCTGAAGCACGATTTCCTTCCTTTTATGGCTAAATGATATTCCGTCCCATTTGTGCGCCAATGTTTTTGTCCATTTGATGGGCAATTGAGTTGTTTCTATATTCTTGGCTATTAGCATTTCATGCTACAAAAACCACAGGGTGCGGATATCTCTTGAAAGTCCTGATCTTACTTCTCACTGGGGTGACAGATCATGTGGGTTTTCCCACAATAGCTGTACCAACCTGTATTCCCACCAACACTGCACAAGGATTCCATTTCTCCCAGCCCCCAACACCACCTTTTCTCACTTGTCTTTTGATAACAACCAACCAAGCAAGTATGATGTGAAAGCCCCTGTGACCTGACGGACTTCTCCTTTGATGTTGGTCACGTGCCTGTCACCTCTGGGAAGATGTCCACTCTCGTCCTCTACTCTTTGAATTAGGTCACTTATTTGCTATTGATTGCATGAATATTTTCATGCTAAACTGTCATCAGATATATAGCTTGAGAAGATTTTCCCCCATTCCATAGGTTGCCTGCCTTTCCTTTTTTGTTGATTGCTCTTTCTGTATGAAGGCTTTAGCTTGATGTCTTGGGTTTTGTTTTTTTTTTCTTTTGTTGCCTGTGCCTTTGATGTCACATCCAAAAAGACCCATTGCCAGCAGTGATGCTGAGGGAATACTTTCTCAAGTCTTTGATTACTAACCTCATCCGTTCTTCTGCTTATTTTTACCATTAGTCTCTGGGCTCTGCCTGCTGTCCTATCTTTTAGTCTTCTAAAATGACTTTATCCTTCTGTCTGTACAATGAGAGAACGTACTAAGTTTACTGCAATGGGCTCAGTTTCTTCAGTTTCATCGCTACTCTACAGTTTTCAATGTGGGTTTTTATTTTTCTGTCTTAGGGAGCTCCCGTCTATAAGCCCCTTATTTTACCCATCTTCTTCTCTTTCCATGGCCTGAGGTGGTTGTCATGACATCTCCAGATAATTTGTCTAAGCTAGTCATTGCTGTTCTGTTTCCAGCTTAATCACAGTTGAGGAGCATTCAGATGAGTCAGCATTCATCAGTGTGAAGAAGAGTGAAATGCTGTACAAAGCTCTACTCTCCTAAGAATGAGGCCAGGGAGCAGTAGGCCTCATCAGGGACACATTCGTATGTATGGGCCAATGGAAGGATCTACTACAGCCATCTTGAAATCACGAGGTAAACCAGTCTGAAAACACAAGATTGGAATAAAGCACTGACAACAGCTTGAACTTTATAACGAGCCTGCACAAATACTCCCTGTATCTGAGCTTCAAAGATCATTCGATGTGAGAACGCATACTGCTCTCCCAGGAGCTGAGTTCAGTTTTCAGCATCCACGTTGTTTGGCTCACAACTGTTTTTTCATCCAGTTCCAGGGAGATCTGAAGTCTCTGCCCTCCTGTGAACACTGGCACTCACACGCACATACCGCCCCCACACTGACACATACATACATACACATAATTTTTTAAGTCCCTATACCTCTCTACTTCTGGTTATGAGAAAATATTGTACATGTTTGATGAAACCCACATCAGAATTGTTCCTTGCAACCAAAGAAGTGTTAAGAAATGTGAGTCCCTGTCCTAGTTTAGTATTGGCCACGTCATTAGACTTTTCTTAGAAAAATAAGGCAAATATTCTTGATCATTTTGCTGTTTTTATCATTTTATCTTGATCATTTTGCTGTTTTTATGTAGGAGGATGTGAAACACTACTCTGAACCCTTATGGCTGCTCTCTTCTGTATGTTGAGTAATCTTTCTACAACCCTGTGTCATGCTACCAAATATTGCCTAGGTTCTCATGCTCAAGGCTCTAGAGTGATGCTTTATTTTGTAAGAGACAGAGTACTTGAATGACTCCCACACAGATGTGGAGCTTTCTATGAACTGGCGAATTCTTTCTTTTGTACCTAGACCATCCTGAAGTAAAAGATTCAGTAAATAGTAATGTTTCCAGTCTATGGTATAGATAGGGACAGACAGACAGGCAGGGATATAGATAAATATGGGATAGACAGATAAATAGGTGGGTGATGGATAGATAGGTAGATAGATAGAAAGATAGGTAGATAAAAAGACAGATATAGACAGAGACATATAGATAGATAGATGATAGATAGATGATAGATAGATAGATGATACATAGAGAGATAATAGAACAATGTTTTCAGTCTATGGTATATATAGGAATAGATAAATAGATGATAGATGACAGACGGATAGATAGATGATAGGTAGATAGACATATAGATAGGTAGATCCATGACAGAACAATGTTTTCAGTCTAAGGTATATAGGATAGAGGTGGAAAGATAGATGGATAGATAAATGGATAGATATACTTATGGGATTGATCTTTTCTAATTCATTTCTTTAACTACTGTAAATAACCAAGTAGACTGCACTGCCCCTCTTCCTGAGCAAGGGGAGTGCATCAGAGCTATGGTTTTCAGTGTATATGGCCTCACTGACCTTCCTTATAGTTCCCGTCATCAGCAAGCAACTTTTCTCCTGAGGCAGTCACATAACACAGGACAGAGGGATGCAGAACTCTCCTTTCTCTCAATCCTGTTGCAAAGCTGGACTTACAACTTTGGAAAGAGATTTGAAAAAGAGGATTGCTGGGAATATAGGGGTCAGTGCATGCCACGTTCACTCCAGTGCTGGGTCATTCCCGTGACCTACTCAAATTAATTTCTTTTGCTGCTTTAAGTTAATGCCCAAAGAGGAGAGTCCTGAAAAATAGCTTTAGTAATGTAAGCATAGGAAACAAGATCAAAAATATAGTAAGAAATAGATGAAATTGAAAAGAATGTGTCTTAACAATCTTGCCTAATTGAAAAATAGATCCTCCACATCAGCTGAAGGTTAGATCATATCTTTTCTCAGATTTTACATGAAAAAGGAAAGGGGCATAGTCTAGTTGGTCCCAAACTGTTTAATGAGTCTGCCTATGCCTTCCATGCTATTCAATTCCTAATTTTTCTTCAATTATCAAAATCCAGTGATTTTTTTCCAAATTCATGTGAAAAAGCCAGACTTTGAGCAGAAATGCCTGCTTTACTCTCTCTGGTGTTAGAATCCTGGATAAATTGGCCCCCACTGCAGAACTCACAGATCAGGATTCTGGCGGCTTCCTGAGCTTCCGGTCAGTGTAATCTTTTAGTCAAACATTAGAGAAGAAACTGTGGGTCCAGCCGTTTGTGTGGTTCTGGCGCAGTAAGGAGAGTGTGTCTGCCACCGAATGGCTGGAAAGCCAGTGGCTGCTCCCTGCACAGGGAGCTGTGACACCATGTGGTCTTAATTTTGGTTTCTGTGGCATTACTATTTTTTCCTCTTAATAAATCTAAGAGGTCTGATGAAGGGCGTGGGAAAGCACAACAGACACACAGCGTGGCTCCCACGTTATTGTGCTCCTGTTATAAAAGGACCACTTAGCACATCAGTAAGCTCAGAAGTGCTTCTCCTAGATAGTCTGTTATCTGGTGAAAGGACCGAGGACTTTAAGGAGTATTTCAGGCACAGCAACTGACTCTGGAGCACGAGCATCTGTCCTCAGAGCTTGTGACCTACCTGACTGAGGAGGTGGAGCTGACCCTACTGGTCCCTCCCTCCAGACATGGCCGATCAGTGGCCAGTGTCTCCCCTAGAGCTCCAAGGAAATCAGGTTATGGCAATTATTTCTCACTTCTAAACAAAATTGGAACATTCTAAACTACATTAGTTTTAAAGAAAAATAAGATTTAAAAAAGTTTTACTATTATTATTTTATGTGTATGAGTGTATTGCCTGCACGTGTGTAAGTCCATCCACATCATGCAATGCCCATGGAGGTCAGAAGAGGGCATCAATTACCTGGAACTGGAATTACAGATGGTTGCTAGCTGCCATGTGGTGCTGGGAATCAAACCTGGGTCCTCTGCAAGAGCAGCCAGTGCTCTTAACCACTGAGCCATCACTCCAGCCCCAGAAGAATAA